>NC_052626.1:35539920-35842951 GCF_016161935.1 Mauremys reevesii | reverse complement strand
ACTTCTTATGTGACCATGAGTGATTCACTTAGCCTCTCTGTGCCTCAGTTCCCGAAAATGGAGATAATATCATTTCTGTACCTCACAAGGGTCTTATGAGGATAAATATGTTAAAGATTGTGAGGTGCACAGACATTACAGTAAGTGAGGGGGATGTATATAAGTACTTAAGATAGATAAAATAGATAGGCAAGTGTTCACATCACAAACCAACCACAACGCATGGTTCTAAACCACTAGTTGGCACATCCTTAGCATTCTCAGGGAGAGGTCAACAATTTAATGGATCTGCTGCAGAGCAGGGCTGAGGAACATTGGCAATAGTAATGTAAGGAAGTTTCCACTGCCGTTCTCATGTTACCCATGTCCTGTGGCTAAAGAAAATATTTCATTCTTTGAAGAACTCAGTCTGGTGGAGCTGGTCAGGAAATGATGTAATGTCATTTTCATCTAAAAACTAAAACCCCGAACTGTTCAGAGTTTAGCAACCAAATGCCCAAAAGCATCCTCATATTTTTTTGAGGGGGAGAGTTCAACAAAAACCTCTAAAATTGCGAAACATGACTTCCCCCCACCTCAAATTTGTTTAATTGAAAAAGGCATTTTCTTTCTTTTTTTAATAGGGACTCTAGACAAAAATAATTCCATTTGATCTATAATCTAATGCTTTTAAGTAAAAGCTAAAGGGAGGAAAAAAGAGATACTTTAACCCGCTGTAGAGTTGTAAAAGGTCTTGTACACACCTAGAGCTGTGATCTCTATTATACTGGTATGAATTAAGGATAACTTCTTTGTGTTCCCTAGAATTACCCCAGTGGAACTGAGACAGCAGTTAGTTAAAATGTGTTATAATGTAGGACTTATTTGATGTTTTTATTAAAGGGAAAAATTAAAGATGGGAATTTGTATTTCTATAATCTTGTCTTGTTTCAGCATAGTTTTGTCACTGTTTTAATTTTAATTCTGTTTTCACAATTACTCTATGAAGCAATATCTATTAACAATTATAGTAATGCAAACTGATAAACTGATAATGACTTTTAGAGGCTATAAGCTGGAGTTCACTGTAATACAGGATAATGAATCATAGTGTATCTTTAATCATTGGTACGCTATGTTTTTGGACATGACAAATTCGCCTTACGATAATTTAAATAAATGATTACTTAGAATATGTGAGAACTTCCTGCCTGCTATTTTTGTAGCCACAAGCTGGCTTTGTTGTTAAATTGTCCCCCATACTGGAAATGGTTTTCACTATTCAAAAGTAGGACATAGAGTAGCTCTTCAAGAGTTTATTTAGATACACGCAGCTTCATTTGAGTATTGGAGATTCTGAATTCATGGGTGTGGGAAACAGAAGCAGTATCCCCCAAAATTATTGGGGAAGATGAAGCTTTTAGGAGGTTCAAAAAGTTTCATACTTAAAAGCCAGAAGTTAAATGTCCTCCATGAATCTTCAGACAACAATATGGAGATGATTCTTTCTCAAACAGCAGAGCTCATTCTCTTCATGGCAGTGGTAAAGATGGTTTGAGGAGCACTTTGGAATCAGGAGGTTGCACTGCAAAGGCAACACAAATCAGTCTTAGTCAGGGCTGGGAATTGGATCTGCAGGTGCTTGGTACCTCTCAGGATCATATAAAAAACAGAAGCATGTCTTATTCCTCCCATGCAGTCCCTCCAACCTAGCAGAAGGAGAACACTTTTAGCTTACATTTCTCTTTTCCAATCCCCCCTTTCCGCCCCCAACCATAACACTTGTCAAATTACATTATACATTATACATATGGTACAGAAACTTAAAACATACCCTTTGGTAAAGAAGCTTACACAGTTTTCTACGTGGGTAGGGTTAATCACAAACGATAATTATAGCTCTATATGACACACTTATAAAATCATTTAAAGACTCAGCTGAACAGAGCCAGAGTACAGTGAAGCAACTTTTAGCAAAGAGAAGGAAAAGTGAATTACTTCCACCTTAGGAAGTAATTCTCTCTTATGCCTCCCAATCCTTTCATCCAATTTCTTTTACTTGCCTTTGTTTACCCAGAAGTACTATAACACATCCAGTAAGGCAGGGATGCACAACACGAGGCCAGAAACTGTCATAAAATATAGCCGGGGCTGCTCTTCCTCCTTTATTGGCAGCATTACCTGTCATATAGGAGCGGATACAGTGTCATGACCCATGGGTCTCCAGGGTTTATAGGAGCAGCCATGCTCCAACCCTCCATCTGGCAGCGTGCTGATGCTTGTCTATCTAGGACTAATGAAGTCAAGCACCAGTTTGAGGCTCTACCCCTGTAGACCTATTGTTGGAGTCCCAGAGCAGCTGATTGGCCTGCTAACCCTACTTATGCCAGCAGCATCAGCAGGAGCAGGAAGTTGTCTGAACAACTGGTCTCCGCCCTGTTCTGGACTGTGTGCCTTGTGCTTCCTGCTCCTGCTCTGAGAGGTGCTCTGAAATTGTAGAGATTATTTCTTCTCTTCCCTTAAGTCACATATCCCGGCAGAGTTCCTCTGGGCCACGTACACTTGCTCCCTGGATGCCTTCCAAGAGCACTGGGACTGTCCAGGATTCTCTGCTCAGTGTCCCTCTCTGGCTCCCTGATTTTGGCATTATGATCTCAGTCCCATCCCTGTTTTTCCATTAGTTTCCCCCCTGTTCTCATATGGGCTATGGTTTTGGTAGCTTCCCCCCTTAGGCTGGGGGGGGAGGCGCCTTTAGATATGGGTGGTCTCGCACTTGTCCATGCCCCAGAGGGTCAATAGGTGTTCCTGCTCCCCTGGCTTGATTTCGTGGCATCCTGACCTGGCTTGACACATGGAATCTGATTTGAGGTTCTGACCTCCAGTTTGTCTCTGGGCTCTGGCCTCCTGGTATCTTCACTTGGATTGACTCTTGGTCCTGACCTATGGTTCTGATCTCCAACTTGTCTCCTGCTTCTGACCTCCTAGTATCCTGACCCAGATGACTCCTTACCACTGTCTTGTGACTGTGGACTCTGGCTCTTACTACTAGGTCTGGCCACTCACAATCCAGCCGTGACACAAATGGCCTGAATAAAGAACTGACCAACCGGAGACTATTGTTCCCAGTGAACTCAAACCACAAGCAAATTCTAGTCATCTATCAAGGAAGACAGAAGTAAGAACAGAGTCCATGGTTGTGTGAACTAGATGCTTCCCTTGGGGTTGCAAAACCAGATATCTCTGCATCAGGACAAGAGAGACTTATGGTGAAAATCTGGTTTCCATTATGAACCCTGACTGGCAGAACTCTAGGCTCTTCTATTTAACTATTGCCTAACGGACATAGCAGTAAATATTTTCCAGTGTAGAAATTTAAGAACCAAATTCTGTCCTAAGATACATCAAGACGCTTTTCAATTATTTTAATGGAAGCTTTGCTCCTGTTTTGGAAGCAAGCAGAATTTTGTCATAAGAGCATAGTTAAAATACAAAACATGTTTTGAACTCTGTAGACCAGAGCTGGTTGACCAAGAGCTTCACATAATAAAGGTTCCAGACAGTGACATCATTTGTTATGGCGTGGGTGGAGGGGCAATTGCTCCCCCCACACCTTGGTTTGCTCCACCCCCCAGACTTTTCATAGCTCATTGCCAGTTGGCACTGAACTGTCTCCCCTGGGACTGTGGGAGCTTCTGAGATGTGGACAGAGTTGAGGCTCCTATTTGCTGTTTTGTCAGTGTCATCCCCCACTCCCTACCAGATAGGAGCATCAACAATGGTTTGAGCTGGAGTTGAACATGGGGGTGAGCCAGGCCTTGATCCCTGCCCTGGGCCAGCCATGGTGAGACAACCCCATCCCCAGCATGCCACCTCCCCAATCCCTTAGGGATATGATTGGCCTGTGAATCATTCACAAGCAGCCACATCCTCAACAGGGAGGGGAAGCAGGATTGCTGGTACAACATTGCCCCCCAGATCCTCGAATTTTGCTGAAAGAATGTCCCTTGTTTTCCAGCTTGTGAAGTAACAACATGAGGTGCCCATTAAAAACAGAGAGAGGAAATTCTGGATCAATCCCAAACTCATATATTGGATATTAGCAATAGTTTTGCACAGAGCTGGTTGAAAAAAGAAATATCCATAACACAGGAAATTCTGACATTTTAAATCTGTTTTCAGTCTGAATTTGGATGAAAAGTCAACAGTTTTAAATGTTCATGAAATAGAAATTCTGAAAAAAGTTGGATTTGGAAAAGTTGAAGTGTATTGAAATGTTTTGTTTTGATAATGTCAGAAGGTTTCATTTCAATAGTTTTAAAACATTATAAAATAAATATACAATTTTAAATTCAATATTATATAACATAAAGTAATGTAAAAGTTTAAATGAAAAAAGATGAAGTTGAAATGCAATATGTGATTTCCGTTTTTAATTGTTTTGAAACTCTTCTGTCAAAAATTTTGTTGGAATCAACACTCTGCCACAAAACATTTAATTTTGACAAAATGGCATTTTCTGATATAAAACTGTTTCATTGAAAACTTTTTGACCAGCTCTAGTCTGGGGGATGAGAGGTAGTTTCTGTAAGCCCTGTTGCCTGAAGCCCCTAGAGAATAAGGAGCTTGCTATTGACACCTGTTGGTGAAGAAATAAAAGAGTGGTCCAGATCTGCTTGAGAATTCCAGATGGACAAGGGTTCCATAATGGGGGGAGATCTCTGCTAGCATCTGTTGGTAAACAAGGGGAAATGAATAAATGAGCCAGGCCCCATGTGCACTTCAGTTATGTGACTGGTTGTGGAATCTAGGTAAAAAATCAGTAAAGTTTTGTGTTTGATGGTAATAAAATGTTATCTTTGTCAGGATTCTTGGTGGGAGCTTGAGCCAGTGTTATTGGTTAAGTTCCAAGAAGGAACTTCTAGATAATTGTATCTGTCCCTTTTTTTGCTTCTGTTAACATCTGGCAGAAGGATTACTTTATAATGTTTCCTCTTTTGTGCAGGGAGTAGATAGTTTAGGGTCATGGTCTTGAGCTGTAAAACCAATCCCTTCTAGATCATTATTGCAAAATTAGGTCAGGTTATCTCTACCTGTAACAGCAGCCACATGAGTCAATGGATTATATGACAGGGTTAAGTATCAGAGGGGTAGCCGTGTTAGTCTGGATCTGTAAAAGCAGCAAAGAATCCTGTGGCATCTTATAGACTAACAGACGTTTTGCAGCATGAGCTTTCGTGGGTGAATACCCACTTCGTCGGATGCACCCGACTTGCATCCGACGAAGTGGGTATTCACCCACGAAAGCTCATGCTGCAAAACGTCTGTTAGTCTACAAGGTGCCACAGGATTCTTTGCTGCTATGACAGGGTTAGTACACTTTATAACTGGTCAAATGACATGGGGCAGGAAATAAAGCACTCCTGAATGTCATACTACTCATACTCCACCCAAAAATCTTGCTTTCTGATGGCTCAGTCCAGTTCCCTGTGGAAAACTGCCCACATAAGGAAACAGTCATTACTACTGATACTGCCTAGAACCCCTTTGTGAGTCTTAGCTGAAAGTCTGAGGATTGAAAAGTTTATGGTGACTTATGATGGGTGTACCAGGCTTTTGTACCCATACTGGAGGCCCTACTGCTGTGCTACACCCTACTCCAGGATGCAACAAAATGGGAGGAAAAGAACAGCAAAGGTGGGTCCCCCAGACCTGCCTAGAGAGGCCTCACTGGGGCAGTAAAAGCAGCAAAGAGTCCTGTGGCACCTTATAGACTAACAGACGTATTGGAGCATGAGCTTTCGTGGGTGAATACCCACTTCGTCAGATGCATGGACTGGGGCAGTCATCTTAGAAACTAGATAGACCTGGTCCTCCAGGGCTAGAAGGTCTAGTGACAGCCAATCATAGTCCAGCAGGCCCAGATAAAAAGAGCTGCAGGGCCTTAGCAGATCAGTTCCTGGCTGGGAAGAGAGGAGTGAAGGTTGGCGCTGCTCTTTGGCCAAAGGAGCCCAACAAGTAGCCAGAGTTTATGGCTGGATGAATTTACATTGAGATAGCAAAGAGAGAAGGACCTGAAGATGTTGGCCCTAAGATTGGATTGGGGATTAATATACCTGATTGAAAGAGGCCCAGGGAGCTAGCTGCAAAGGATTGAAGTGAATGGTATGTGGCTGCTGTATATAAGGTACCAGAGTAGTGGGTGGTCCTGGGTTCCCCAACAGCCTCAGGTAAAATGGCATAACCCCCAAGAGGGGGCAGGGCTTATTTGGGAGTCTAAGCAAAGGGCTGTGTTAAAAGGACCCACAGCCAGACTGAAGACCTTGCAAAGGCAAAGACAGTCTTATTTGCTGGATTCTTTTCAGTACCCTGGAAGAGGTTCATTTGGACTCTGTGACTTGGCCAAGCCATTTAAGAGACCCCCTCCACCCAAGTTGGCTAGCAGCCTGCAAGGGACACCAGGGAGGAGAAAAGGACTATGGTACAGCACCCATCCACTTGGAGGCACTAAAGAGGTGAGTGCCTCTTTATGAGATTAAATTCTTTCACCATAGAAGTGAGTGTTCCAGATCCACTTTGAGGTACACTGGTGGGGCAGTATGGGGGAAGCTTGAATTGCCATTGCTGTTGGTGAATCCTTTATTTGGATAGACAAAGGAATACTTATTTTCTAGAGCTGTTGACCTGACATATTTCACCAGCATTGAAATTCTCTTTGCAGAATGAATATCACCTGCTGTTGCCTTGAATCACGAAAATCCACAGAATGGTCTTGGAAAGATCATGGGATTGTCTATTGAGGTCTCATGTTGCAAAGTAAGGAGGAGGGAGCATTAAGACATAGTGAACTGGTCATAAGCCAGCCAGGATAATGTCTTAATTTGCTAAAATTACATTTCCGTGACCCAAAGCAATTCAAAAAAATGTTTTGTTTTGTTTTTTTCCTGGACTTTGCAGAAGGGGAAAGAGAAACAATTCAGACAAAGATAGTTCTGAATGTTACACCCATACAAGCAGTACAGTGCTGTGTGCACCCATGTGTGTGCATATGCATGTTTCTGTGGTGGCCCTTGCTCGCTGTAAAAATATTTTCATAAGCAAATATACTCTGAAACAGATTCTGGGACAATCTGTCAGGAAAACAGAATGTCTAGTCTGACAGGGTAAAGTCTATTAGTGGGACACCCAGAAAGGGAGACAATATTTATTTTTGTGGGTTTTTTTTGCAATTTCATACACTTGTGTTTTTGTCCAGTTTGATCAATGCTGGTCTTGTTTCTTATGGATCCCTCTCGTTTGCTCACTATTCCAAAGTCACAGCCACCAGTCATTGGCTGTGTGGCCGCCAGCTATAATCTAGTGAGGTGGAAAAGCACTGGGACCTGATAAGCAGCACTGGATTTAAAACTGATGCATGTTACTATTGATACAGAAAGTAATCTGCAGAAGGCAGGAGGTGTGATGGTTCTGCTGCCCCAATTAGAAGATAAACTATAAGTGGAAAAAAATGACTTTCAGTCTAAGTCTCTGTATCATCCTCCACTGTGAATTTATTAACCTTTTCCTCTTCCACGTATGGCCCATGCTATACAACTCACATTCCAGTACAGGGCACCAGTGGCATCAGGATTCAAAAGTAGGCACTCACACACATCACATGGAGTTTTAATGCACAACAGCACTCTAGTCTGCTACACACCATGTCACCATACACTACAGGTTCCATAGTGCTCTGTCAAACAGCAGTAGGTCAAAGTTCACTACAGAACTTTGGTAGCAGGACCAATATAGCCATTTAGTACACGGCAGGATAGAGCACTGTAGATTTAGACCCTGGCTTGCTGCACAGTGCACACTAAACTGCTGTGTAAACAAGACTATAGAATAAGCCCCGCACCCTTATGAGAACACCGAGGGTCACTTAAATATGCCCTTAATCAGTGAGCTAGGGAAATATGGCTACAGCTCCACTAAGGCAAAATGTTTTCTCTCAGTGCCTTGTGATTCTGGAAATCAATCCCATTTTGTCTTCCAGAGATGGTGCCTTTTGGGGATAGCGCAAGGGTTTATTTGTGGTATGTGGTTTCTGAGTTATTTGTATGGAATATTGCATGCCATGGGGAGGAGGGGCTCTGATTTATTTGTAACTATTGGTTTCAGTTAGCTTTTTTTAAAAAAATGCCCTCTGAGCACTATGAAGACAAACAATTTTAATGTGGTGATGATGATGATGATTTTACTTTTGCACTATTTGGTCTTCTAGAACAGGTTTTGTCCAAGAAAATTCTTACTTCAATCATCTTGTGCCTTTCAACTGTGCAAATAACCTCAAAAACTGCTGTCCTTTTTCTATCTACATAGCTGGAGTATAAAATAGGAGACAGTGAAACCTCTGCTACCAATCATCTGCTAACTGGGGTTCCTTGTCCCAATGGCTTGTGAGAGCTCTGTCCCCATACAACTTCCTCCATATTAACTCATTGGATTATGATGCCTAGTGGCAGCAAGAGTGTTTTTATGGCTAAGGAATAGGACTAGGATGTGGGAGATGTGTGGCTGAGTCACAGCACTGACACAGGCTTTCTGCAAGACACAATTATTTGCCTGAGTTTCTAAATCTGTGAAATTTGGGATAGTGACACTGACAGAGAGGTTGTGAGGTTTGAATTATTCCTTTGAGACAGTTCTGTTTGTGTGGAAATATTCATTATTGTGGCTATGGTCAGAAAATGTCAGCAATGAAATAAAGAAAGGAATTTGGTGCTTAATTCTTTAATGTATTTTATTTTACTGAAGGATAAAACAACTGGTGGGTAAAGGCGATCCACAAAATGTATAGAGTTACAAGCAAGAAGAATACAAGCCTTTTCCTTTGTATCATGTCAGTAAGCCTCAAATCTAACCCAAAGGGAACAGTCACACCTAAGGCATAAGGAAAGCAATCAGTTTCCATGAGATATAATTGGCCCTGTGTACCTCTCTTATATCAATTTATTTGCCTAGTAGGGTATGGTGAATGGGGACTTCTTATCCCTTGGGGGCTGAATGAGCTAAACTCATTATAGATTATTTCTTTCATTAGGACTTCTTACTCCAGAAGCTTGAAAAGCAAGCACCTTAATTTAATAGATCAATAAGTTCCCATAAATTTATCTTTAATATGAGCTACTAACAATGGTTTCTTTTGGAATTGGAATTCATAGGCTGTGTGTTTAGAACTCTTAGCAGAAGCTATTTGTGGCAGTTGTTAAAACAAAAAAAAAATTATTTTTTCAGTGTATATTTAGGCCAACATGTTCAGCCGTGTTCTGTTTTTGAAGGCCCACTCTTGAGTTTGCAATTCATTGAGAGCATACCTCTCATTTGTACTTGCAGAAACCACATTGCCTGTGGCAAAGCAGTAGACCAGCACCTCAACAGTATGTGCAAGTGGTTATTTCTGTACACATAACTGGAGCACTCTGCTTTTAAGGGCACAATCACTTGTTCATGTCAAAGTGAGTAGTCTAAGATGAAGACCAACTATAAATACTGGAGACAAAGCGGGGTTTGGGGTGGAAGCTGACAGCTCGTGACCCCTCACATCATAACCTCGCAACCCCCTGATGGGTCCTGACCTCCAATTTGAGAACCGTTGGTGCATACTGTTTAGATTGCCTGTCTCTTTTAGAGCCTGGCCCTTTGTGAACATTGTGTGTGCCTACTTGTCACGGCCAGGCAATACTTTCTGGGCAGCCATGAACTAAGCAAGAAGTTTCTCCTTCCTTGTTTTTCCTGAGTAAGCATGTTCCTTTTGCTACCTATGCCCTGGATCTGCTGTGTCTCTTTCCCTGCTGACAGAACAGCCTTGAAGATGAGGTGGGTGACCTTATGAAGCAGAAATAACTAGTTATGTAGTAATGTTACCTGATATTAACCTTGGTCCATGTGTGGGATAGAAAACAAAGTTGAGTTATGGGACAAAACTGTCTCTGAGGTTTCTGTGTTTCACATTTTTGCTTTATGACAATACTAAAAACCCACCTCATAATTCCTCTGCTCTTATTTTTATTTATTTTAAAATGTAACCTATATTTTCTTAACAATCTGTTGCAGTCTTTTATACAATGCAAACTGTTTGGCTTCACGGGAACATTTTCTTATACGTTACCTGCAATTAAAGCAAACATTTGTGTTTTAATAGGAACCTATATCACAGACCATAATTGGCATTCTGCCCTAACCCTGACTAATACCTGATCCCTGTCTTGCACCTGGACAATTGTACAATGTTTTACATAAGAAAATTCCTTCCTGATCCCTAATTATGATCATTTTACACCCTGAAGCATGAGATTTGATTGCCTCTTGTTATAGTCTTTGCTTAAATATCCACAAATATTATAATATGATCCAGTTCCTTTTAAAATCTACCCTTGATGACTTCCTGTTGCAGTGAATGACAAAGATTGATTCTATATTGCACAAAAAACCTCTTTGTCTAAGTGTACTGCCCTTTAATTTAGTCCCTTTAGATTACTTGATGACTTGACTTCCACTTCCATTGACGTTAATGACAAAACAGAAGTTGACCTCAGAAATACAAAGAAGGATCTGATATTTTGAAACAGAAGAACAGATTTATCATTGGTGTAAGCCTGTTGGAAATAACAGAGTTACACTTGGGATAAATTTGGTTGATTTGGTGGAAGATTACTCAACATAGATGGTAATTGGGGGATGTATTTTCATTAAACCTTCCACAATCCTAATTATTATAATAAAATATATTTTTAAATATCTTATGAATAAATATTTGAAAGTTAGGTGATTAAAAGAGCCACAAGCTACTTCTGGAAAACTTGGTAAAACATTCTGTTTAGAAACAATTCAGTTTCTATATTGTCTGGAAGTTTCTTATGGCCATGGCATTCTTCTTAATTTCTTTATATAGCAACACATGACAACACTAAATAAATGTTTAGACAGCTGCCACATTTGACATTTGAGGTGGCTGCATTTCAGTGGTGGGTGAAATTATTCCTATATATATTTTTTCAATCGTTTAGTATGGTTTATAAAATCTTTTGGAATGGTAGGGAACTAAACATGTCTTGGATTCTTCTCACTATCTTTGTTATGTACCTCCTTTCAATCTGAGTTATTAAACCTATTAGTAACTATGAAGACACATCTATAATAAACAAACAATTTGTAACACTTGCTATCTTAAGTTATCTGTATTACAGGAGCAGTTTCTTCCAGAAGCAGCTGTTCTTAAGGTGGCTTCTTTCTCTCTCTCTCAACCTCAGAGGTCAACCTCTGACCTAGGGGACATGGGAGATTGACAGGAAACTAACTCCACTGTCATCTTAAAGGTACAATCTTCATCTTCATAATACTTATGGTTCCTAGCACTTCAGTCTTCAAGTTCGCATTGTTTTTTAAGTTAGACAAGATTCAGTTTTCATCTAGACCCCATCACAATGTAGTGCTGCAGCAAAGTGGCAGAAATTGCACATGGAATAAAAACATACAGCTCATCCTTTCAGGACAGCTGTGCTACTGTTCCAATGGGAAATCTCAGAGGTATTCATTTTTATGGCCCATATAGCCTTTTAGGTATTGTAGTCAAAAGAGATCTTAAAGTATACTGGAAGGTTACTAAAGAAAAGGGGAATGTGCAGTGAGGATAAAGTGTGGAAATCATAACCTATCTGAACATGCACAAAAAAAGTATATGGAAGGCTAGGTCAAAGTGGCCCAAAGCTACATCTTATCTGTTTTTTTAAACAGTGTGACCTCTTAATAACCACCTTTCTCTTGGTTTGTGGTATGATACTGTATATTTATATAGGGGATCATTAACAGTGCAACTGCAATGTAATTGAATGCAGGATTCAATAACAACACTGAAGTTAAAATACCATATAAATATAAAATTCCATCTCAATCTTGCTCAACCTAATTGAGGGCTTCCCCCCCCCTTCTTTTTTCAAAGCAGTCTTATATTTCACTTAGTGTGGAGGGAGGGAGGGAGAGAGGGGCTTCTGGGCAGGTTTATTTTGATAACATTCCTGTCCATTTGGAAGAGGATAGCCGTACATGTAGCTCTATCTCTGGGATAAAGGAGGGCTCAAACAAAAAGGGACCAATCCCAATGATAACCAGCGTTCCAGACTCCAATCTAAAGGGAAAGAGCAGATTTTGTTTTTGTTTTGCTTTATTTTATTTCATTTTACAGGGGAGCAGGGTTAGGACAGTGAGGGCCAATTAGTTAATTGATCTAAAGGTGAATTGAGCCCCTCATAAAAAAAAAAGTCACGTCGGCAATGGCACAAGTTTCACGTTACGATCACCCAGTTAGTGTTTGTCAAGGCCAGGGAAATTTGATAAGTGCCAGCCTGTGTGTTTGAGAAATAACGGGGAGGAGATTAGAAGAACATGACATATTTGAATCTGGGTTGTTCCTACTTTTTATTTCATATAGTCTTTCCAATTTAGGGATGCAGTTTGTCTAGTGGTTAGAACAGCAAACAGTCTTGCTTTCCCTTCCCAACTCCGCCACTGACTTGTATAACCTTGGGCAAGTCACCTAACCTTTCCATGGCTCAATTTTATTTATCTAAAAAAATGAGGATAAAAACACTTTCCTGGCTCCCAAGTTGTTGTGTGGCTTACCTAACTAATGCTTCTTGCGTGCTCTGAGATCTGTGGATGAAAGACCACATGTAAGTGTTATGTATTATTATGATGGTTATCAAACTTCCATCTGGATAAAACTGAAGGGTACCCACACCATTGTGGTGTGAAATAGTTGGCAAGATGACTGGAAATGCTCTGCTTGGATAAGAGAAAGGAAGGTCAGTTGTCTGTATTGAGATGGAAAGCTGGCCATATAAAGTGAAAATGGTAGTTAATTAGTGGGCGTGTTTTAGAAATCCCAGGAGGGTTGTAAGTTCCTTGGTGACTGGACATGAGGGATACAAGAATACTTTCATAACTAGGTCCCCAGTGGAAATCAAGGATTTTGTTGTTTTTTCATGGAGAAGAGAGGCTCAGTCCTGCAAGACACTGAGTTCACTCAACTTCCACTGACGCAAAGAGGAGTTGAGGGTCCTCAATACATCATAGGAGGTGTGAGGTAGTGCTCACAGTCCAGTCTCTATTGAACAGCTTTTCACTTCACTGAAATACCACTACAACTAGCAGTTCCCAGCAGAGAGGCAAATGGCTGAATAGATCATAAAGACTCAACTGCCCTCTCTTCTGTAGACTTTGTCCCTAAGGTTCAGGTATATTGGAAGAACAGTGAAGGAAGTGTGTCCTGCTTCTATCTGAACTGACCCTGTTCAGAGGATGAAAAACTTCACTCCTTAGTGCTGTCACTTTAACAAACTTTCATGAGCGCAAAATTAATCACCATTTTTTCCCTCTTAAAGTATGTCAGTTCTTCCAGGTGTCATAGTATAATAATTGTATATGGACAGTAAAGCAATGCACTTTCTTTGTGCCATATCATTAAAGATTGAACCATACTGGGTTTCTTATTTTGAACAAATCACATTATCCAAATAAAACAGTCAGCAAAATAAACTCTGTGTACCAGCAGATGGACTGTGACATTAGTCTGAAAGGTTTTCTTTGCACCTTTTCTGCATTTTAAATCCAGTAACAGTCCGCAATGAAAGACTGAGCCATAATTTCACAGAAGTATGAAAAATTACTTTCCCTTGTATAAGAGCTTACTTTTACTGTGTTTGGCAGCTTCACTTTGGTTGGAACCCTATGGCTACAAATTTCACTTTCAGCTTTTGTTCTCTAATGTTGAACTGAAATTATTTCTGTCAGCTTATCAAGAAGCAGTTGTTTTTCTTTATGCTTTTTTAAAAATGCCTCTGCAGTACTATTTTATTCTGCACCATTTTCTAAAGTCATGTTTCAGTATAACCGTTTAAGTGGGCATTTAAAAACAACCTGAAAGTGATAGTAATTATTATGGATCAAATTCTGTTCCCCTTACTTGTGCTGATGAATGGCACTTTATTCTACAAGAAGTGTAGTGAGCAGTGAGCTAAAATTCCAGGGACTTCAATGGGACTACTTGTGAAGTCAGATGCTACTTATTGTAAGTAACAAGAACAGAATCTGGCCAAATATATTTATTGTTATTTTTTCATATTCTTCTATAGCAGTGCATGGTGCTATATAGATGAAAGTAAAGATGCCATCCAAGCATAATAAGTGAATAGCTTTAGTTTGAGGTGGTTGAGGGCATCCTAGACATAAAGACTTAATGCACTTGACTCTCAAGTCCTTAGATCCAAGTTCAAATATTCTTTTAGGGCAGAGGCACTGACATCATCCTTGTACACATTCATGCACTTTGAAAGCCATTATATAAGGCAAAGCACAGTATGTTTAAGTGCTAACAAGAGGTGTAGGTCTAGACTAGGAGAATAGGATGGAATGGGAAAGGGTATTGCAGGTTGGTAAGCATGGTCTTTCTTAGTTTTAGAGGAATACAAAAATTGTCTAATGGACTGCCATTTCAATTATACTCTTCCACTCCGAGAGCAGCCCCCCATCATTTCCATGTGGGTCCTACCATTTGCCTCCTTTCCATCTTCTTCCTATTTAGAAAAGAAAAACTTCACTTGTAAACACTCCTCCCAGACTCATAATTTAGAATACCAAGTGGAGTGGGTGGGCAAATGTGTCAGGTGAGACCACATTATTTACACATCCCTAAAACCGACTCTAGATGGATCTCAAGCCTGCAATAGCAGAAGGGTTGCAGGTCACAGCTGCACTACCAGAACTGTAAAAACAAGCTGATGCTGTACACAGTCTATAACTGTGTAATGGACTGTTAGGTTCTATGGAGGCCGTAGGCCCTCCCAAGGTGCTCTGCAAGAACGAGGCCCACACACACTGTGAGTTATTTGGCTTTAATGAAGGAAAAGTGACACACCCGCAACGGGGACTCCCAGCGTTGCTGTCACAGAGGCGGGGAACCCAGCGCCCTGGAGCTCGGCCTGGTACGGAGTCCAAAAAAAAAGCACAAAGCATGCTCATATTTATATAAATGGCAGCAAAGCAGCTCATGCATAATGCATTAGGGACTTTCCACCCTCCGGGGCCGCCCCCTTGGCCAACAGCCTTGGGGCTTTCCACACAGTGGTTCCAACCGGTTTTGGCAGGTTGGAACTAGCAAGCCGTGCCCTACAGTAACTGGGCACTGAGAAAGCAGAACTGCCTAGGCTAGGCCGTAACAATATCTTCCGTGAGTCCCTGTCCTCTTACATGGACATAGCACTACAAGTTATAGACTAACAGACGTTTTGCAGCATGAGCTTTCGTGGGTGAATGCCCACTTCGTTGGATGCAAGAGGGGAAATTTCCAGGGGCAGGTAAATATAAGCAAGCAAGAAGCAAGCTAGAGATAACGAGGTTAGATCAATCAGGGAGGATGAGGCCCTGTTCTAGCAGTTGAGGTGTGAAAACCAAGTTTCTCCTCCCTTGGTTTTCACACCTCAATTGCTAGAACAGGGCCTCATCCTCCCTGATTGATCTAACCTCGTTATCTCTAGCTTGCTTCTTGCTTGCTTATATTTACCTGCCCCTGGAAATTTCCCCTCTTGCATCCAATGAAGTGGGCATTCACCCACGAAAGCTCATGCTGCAAAACGTCTGTTAGTCTATAAGGTGCCACAGGATTCTTTGCTGCTTTTACAGAACCAGACTAACATGGCTACCTCTCTGATACTTAATTATCATGGAGAGCAGAGCTAAACTGATACAAACATTCTTTAAAAGATGCAATTCCAGATATACATTAGTCCTATGCAGTTTGCATTGTGGTTTCCCTAACATGATTATTAGTACTAAGTAAAAATTACTTGTAAAACTGGATTACAGATCATCCACTGTATCCCTTTATGAACAAGCAATGAGCTAAAATTTTGGTAATCAGGACAAGTCTGAGATTGTCCTGGTACCAGTAGTCCAGCTTGGTTCTGTAACACACTTGTAGCATGACTTTAAAAATCTGTCATATTGGATACTAACTTTGCTTCTAAAAGCAAGACTGTGGGTATGCCTTTAGTGCTGGTGGCTACCCTGAGGGCAGAGTGTGTCGTCTGAATGATGTACATGATGGAAACAAAGTGTGATTACTGATTTCACCATTTGCTCTGCTTCTCTATCAGAAGATGAAAGAATGTGTAACAAGTCCACCCTTTCCTTAACTGTTGGGACTGTGTACAAACTACTTTCTCATTCAAGAATATAGGCAATTATACAAATCAACTGGTATCAGCTCTAAAGAGATGATGACTGAGTCATGATTCTATATGTGTTATCTTCAAGGTGGGTGAACATACTGCTCATTTCACCCAGTTGTGCCTTTTTTAATATATTATAACATACTGGCTAATGTGATTGTGTACCACACTGCCTTGCTGCCCACCTGTGTGTCAAAGGTTCTATACTGATAATGCCTAGGAGTGATTCTCTCTCAGCTCAACTGGTGTCAAGTCTGTTGCTAGAACAGAAGTTTTTGTTCTGTGGTATTTTCCACTGTGAAGTTCTAAATGAGTAATTGTGTGCAATAGAGCTGGTAAGAGAATGCCTGTAGACTTTAGAAAGAAAACTGTGATGAAAAATGAAAACAAATTATTGAAAATTGTTTGTGGAAAAAAATGTTTTCCATTTTCTGAACAGCTCTACAAATGATTGGAACTTTTTTTTATTGAAGTGAAATTTCACTGAAAAAGGAAAACAAATTGGAAGGCAACCTTTATTCTGGTATTTCCCAACTTTTGAGTGTTTGACTTTGCAACCTAAATACACTCACATAACTATGTTACAAGTATAACATCTCACTCTATATTTATATTTATATATATAAAGAGAAATGCATGCAGTATACTTTGCACTATATATATTTCTGTTTTATTGACTGAGTGTAAACTTCTCAATGCACAGATATGAGAGAGCGCGAGAGAGCTAGCTATTATACTATCAGTGGGTGTTTCTACACTGCACATCTGTTTCTTATTCAATAGTTTATTTCTACTTTATATGCTAAGCCCCAGTCCCCGCTTGAATCAGATACCTCTGTGCAGAATTATCACTGGGAAAGGACAGAAAGGTAACTGTTCTCATTCTATATGACTATTGCTCAATTTAATTTTTAGAGGCACTCTTAGGTATCTTTATTATTCATTTCTATTCATGCCTATAGTGTGAAATTCACACCTGGATGTAGATTTCAGATACTTCAAAGTTTGGAGAAGACCAGGTGTAGGGTTTTGGTTTACTCATTGAAAAGATATTTGCAAATTCTGTTCTCTATCTAGGTCTGGATGTTATTTGAAACCAGCTTTTTGGTAGAAGTCCATATATATTTTTTCTCTCTTATAAAGTTCAGGTACCAGAAGCTTGCTAGTATGTTAGAATATGTAATTGAGAAAACAAAAGGAATACTTTCAAAGTTGGGACTTAATAGTGTTTAGTACATTACCAGAGATGTCCATAAGTAAACAAAAAAACCTATATGGTATAAGTCAATATATTCGTCTGGCAGATGGCCATTTTTATGGTTGATTTCAGTTAGCTACATTATACTGAAGTTTCAGTCAAATGTTAAACTCTTATTGGTTTTCTATTTTTCACATGGTAATTGGACCTTCACTGAAAATTTTATTGTTTTTACATTCACTTCCTACAAGCATTAGCTCAGGAAGTGATAAAGCTGACACAATTATCTGATAGCCTTCCAGTGACTAATGCCACTGGTTTCCTGTTTGGCTATAAACAATAGACTGGGAAATAAGCCTCGTGACCAGAAAATCTAATTATTTTTATAGCTTTTCCTCAAAGCTGACTGGCCTAAAACAATAGGTTCAATAAAACACTTTTCAGCTCACAAATGCAATAACCCTAATGAGTGATGGGAGAGCATATAAAGGTCTGGAGGAACACCCAAAAGGCAGAAGCCTAACCACATCTTACCTGACCCTATTAGACCAGACGCAGGTCTCAGTAGGTATGTCTCCACTGCATCTGGGAATAAGTCTCCCAGCCTAGGTCTGCAGACTCATGGTAGCAGGGCTTGCGCTACTGTGCTGAAAACAGCTGTGTAGCCCTTACAGCTCAGGCTGAAGTTCAGGTTCTGAATTCCTCTCCTCCCCCCAAGGATTCAGAACTCAAGTTCAAGACTGAGCATCTATAACAGGGATCGGCAACCTTCGGCACTTGGCTCATCAGGGAAAGCAGCTGACGGTATGGGATGGTTTCTTTACCTGCAGCATCCACAGATTTGGCTGATTGCAGCTCCCCCCGGCCTCGGTTCGCCATTCCAGGACAATGGGGACTGCAGGCGCGGGCCAAGGGATATGCTGCTTTCCCTGACGGGCCACGTGCCAAAGGTTGCCAATCCCTGATCTATAATGTGCAACAAAGAAAAAGCAAGGGCCGTTTAAAAAAATAAATAAGCCCATTATGTTTACAAAACTGGACTGGAAGTCTTGAGAAAACAAGCAGGCTTTGTATTGTTTGTTGTTAGAGATGGCTAATGCTTCCTCCTACAATCTACCTGGGGTGAAATCCTGCCCTATTGAAGTCAATGGAAAAATTCCCATTGACTGCACTGTCTTAACATATTTCAGCATCTCTACTTTAGTCACTTGTAGTCCTGACAAGTGAGGAAAAAATGGGGCTGTGGAGAAGTTAACCCAATGTTTCTGAAGATTAAACAAAAATCAATTTTGGGGATGTATGAATGTTATACCTGAACTAGTCATCATTAAGACTCCTTAAGATATATTTGGCAAAAGCTCAAATGCTATGGGGATAAATGTCCTGTAGATAGATAATGGTCATGGAAATAAAATAGATTTTTAAAGAGATCTGAAAGTAATTGTGTTTTGGGTGTCATATACTATAGGATCCTCCGCAGTTTTTCTAATACTGCTGCGGCCGCATCATATGGCTTTTCCTTTTATTTTATGCTTTGTTTACATTTACATTTCTGTGCAGTTGCCTGAGTACATTGGCAGAGGGGAGGTAGAGGCCCTTTATATATAGGGCCAAATCCTAATTATCTGCACCCACTGAAGTCAATGACTAATATCCTATTGACTTCAGCAGGAGCAGAATTTGGAAATACAGGTGGTTTCATTCAGTGGAGCTACTCTTGTGAAAAAGGTGACCAGCATTTGTCCCATAAAGTCTGTACAGTTCTTCGCTCCCATAGAATTTAAATGTAAGTTATCATCCAAAGGCCTAGAAGAAAAGAATACAAGTAAATACTGGAAGAAAGAAATGAGAAGCAAAGATGAATCAGGAGACTGAAAACCTTGAGTGTTCTAACCTCACAGTGCCCCGTTTCCCCAGCTGTAAAATGGGGGTAATAATAACTGCTGCACAGCAGTTTTGGGGGCTTACATTCATGTTTGTGAAGTGCTTTGACATAGAATCATAGCAAATTAGGGTTGGAAGGGACCTCAGAAAGTCACTCCCTACTCAAAGCAGGACTAATCCCCAGACAGATTTTTACCCCAGTTCCCTAAATGGCCCCCTCAAGGATTGAGCTTACAACCCTGGGTTTAGCAGGCCAATGCTCAAACCACTGAGCTATCCCTCCCCATGTTTAAATGAAAGAGGCTGCATAACTGCAAAGTATTATATGTGCAGCTAGATTGCACATCAGTGACCATAGATGAAGTATTTGTGTAAACAGAAAAGAAGTTTCTTTCTTTTTTTTCTCTCTCTCTCTCTTTTTAATGCTGTCCCCCCTCGGTTTGTAATTTTCAGATTGTTGTTGCTGGCAGTTTCACAGCTCTATTGGAATTCAAGGTGATCTACTGGAGGAATAGGGTGCAGAAACCAGCACATGTAAAAATCCCCCGTCCTTCCTTAAAGAAAGAAAACAAAAACAATTGTGTTGGTTGTGTTTTTCTGCCACTAAAGTTGGCCACAAGGTAAAACTGTGACCTGAGTGCCCCTTTACCTAATCTTTCTCCCTTGCTCCCTGCAGCTGACAGCATTGTATAACCCTCAGTAATATAACAAATGGGCCACAGGCAGGAGCGATAATGAAGAAGTGAGGTTTCCAGCCAATTTTAGACAGAAACACATTTTTTCCCACAGAACTTGGCCCCTTGGAGCAAGATTTTGTTTTTCTCGAGTAAGGAGTACTCCATCTATCCATTTATTTATATTGTTAATGTTTGGAGCTTAGTCTATATCTGAGATTGGTGTGTTGTGTATAAAACACTGTTTGCCTTGAAGCTGTAATATATATGGGTATGTGTGTATATTATACACACATACCCATATATATTACAGCATCAAGTCAAGCATTCTTGTAAAGTAAAGAACCAAATGTATGTCATTAAGAGTTAATCAATTGAAGGGGTGAATGAAATGGTTCTGTTTTCCTCATGCACTAAATCTAAAACATAGTGGAATTTCTTGCCCCTTTGGGTTATATATTAATATTTAGTGTATAAGTGCCTACAATGTGCTTGGCAAATTCTAAAATATATCCAGTCCTTGTCCTAAATAATGTATGTTCTAACATAATGAACTGCAGAAGACTGGATGCATAAAGAGGGATTTGCACTGAACATTTCAAATGTTCAATTTTGATCACTGATTGTTGTTGTAAGCCTTTGGGAGGCACTTGAATTGGGAAAAAGTATAGTGACTTGCAGTGGGGAGAATGTAGCATGCTTCACGGCCAGCGCAGGAAAAGGCATAACAGGAGGTGGGATTATTATTATTTTTATTCGGATTACTGTACCAGCTACAGGCCGCAAGTGAAATTGGGGGCCCATTGTGCTAGGCACCATACACACACGTTAAAAGACAATCTTGCCCCGAAGAGCTTACTCTTTAAATAAATAAGTAAATCTAAACAGAAAAGGCTGTGAGAGGAAACAGAGATACAGAGATCAAGTAACTTGTCCAGGGTCAAATAGCAGGACAGTAGCAGAGCAAGGACTAAAACTCAGGGCTTCTGAGACCAAGGATCTATCCACTAGACCAGTTGCAGACATATGGAATAGCATGGAAGGAACCATGATGATGAACAAAGGAGAAGAAAGGAATGAAGTGGTGTGATCACAATAAGAAACACAAACAGATTTTGGCTGGGCACAATTGTACAGAACTTTGAAGACAAGAATGAGAAGCTAGCTTGATGCAGAAGTCAGTGAAGGGATTTGTAGAGGATCAGGACAAAGCTATGGGTGAGGAAGATGATATTCATTGCCACCTTCTTGATGACCTGGAGGGGGAAGTAGGGAATTGGGGGTTATAAGACTGCAGAGGTGAGATGTATTTCCTGCATCTGCTCAGGCCTAGAAATATAAAAATGGCAGAACAAAAATATATATATATAAATCTTTACCTTAGCTTGTTTGAACTTGAGAAAAGGTTTAAATCAAGTCTAGAGAAAGGCTTAAACTGGATGTTATTTATTTCAAGCTATCCCACTCATTCCCAATACCTGTTTGAAACCAAAACAATGAGAAACCCTCCTGCACTATAATTCCCAGGACTGGGCCAAACAAGGTTAAAGTGCCTGTGAGCAAGAACAAAGCATTTAACTGCTAAGCATTGCTGTCAGCACACTATATAAATTAGGGGTCCAGGCTCTGTTACTTGCACTTATTTATTTCATATTTTATATTTATCTTAGCCTGAATTTGAAGTGCCTTCTGATCGCTCTTATCCTGTGAAACATTTGTACAGTATTGTTCCAAATCAACTACTAAAATATCTGCACAGTTCTGAGACAATTGAGGTCATAAGAGGTGCAGAGATTCCTTATCTACATGAGACCGGGCTGAATTTTCCCCTGGTGGTAGCCTCACTGACTTCAGTTACAACCTTTTTTCAGTGGAGAAACAACAAAAACCTGATTTTAAGTCATTTGGGATTTGGGCCTCTAAGTGCTTGAGTCACTTTGAGAAGTTGCATGTAGGGTCCTAAATCACATAGGCACTTTTCAAAATGTTGCCCTTGGTGAATGAGTTTTCTCCAAATAATAATAAACATAACTGCACAAAGCAATAAAGATACAGATAATATATGCAGAAACGAAGCAGATATGTGATTTAAAAAAAACAACTTCCTGACTGGTTCCACAGACTTGTGAATAAAACCAGTGGCAACGTTACAGATCCTTAGTGCTACAAGAAGCAATTACAAAGGCTCAGAATCACTTACCAAGAGGAAAATGAATAATAAGTTTCAAGGACACATATCCATGTGACTTAATGTGGTTCATATCCCAGAGTCAAGAATGTGCCTGTGTCAAGTCATTCAGATACAATAGTTATAGATTAAATTAGATAAATTAAAAATCTAGACCTGTTTGAACACCTCCATATATGCAAACCCAAATTTGAATGTTGCATTTTTGAATCACCTCTAGCAAATATAGATACATAATCCATTCATTTTATATAAATATGCTATAGTTTCCAGAAATAAGTGAACATTTCACTATAACATGAATATTATCATGAATTACAGCATATCCAATTACATCAAGAGCTTGCGTCCAAAGATATTTCAGGGAGGAAATATGCATAAGACTGAATTCAGAACAAAAACAAATGAAGGAACATTTAAAAAATTAACAAGACAGCAATTCACAGAATATGATTAACAGGAGGAAATTATTATACCATGAATTTCTAATACACATGAATGAGGAATTCACTCTAAATGTTTTCTTTCTCTGGCATGAACTACAAAAGTTTGAGATGCATAAAACTGCATTGACGTGATTAGGAAGTATCTCAATTGTGCCTGCCAGATAATTATTTGGAATAAAAAATTCCCAGAAGCTAAACGTGGGCCAAACCAAAACCCTAGATCCAAACATCCATGAATAATAGTATGAAAACTGAACTCGAGATCTAGATAGTATGCTCTGAAATTTGTGGCTTCAGTCCATTTAAACAATGAAAAGCATCTTCTCTGTCAAAAATATATTGACCTTTGCTCAGCCCTTATGAGACCTGAGAGTGTAGAAATTTGCATATAGATGAAATTATGTTGCTTTGGAACAAATCAGAAGAGGAATTTAATATCTCAGGAACCACTCTAAAAACTCCACTCTGGGAAGTATAACTTCTCACACATCTAATCCTCATTCCCAAATGATTCCACTGCTTTCCTATTCATTTGAAGATCTTTTCAAAGTTGCCCATTGTCAATCTGATCCGAAGCCCACTGAAGTCAATGGAAAAACTTCCATTAATTTCAATGAGCTTTAGATCAAGCCATTTGTTTTTATACCTTTTGATGAATTTGCCCTATCCAACCTCATGGAACTTATTTCTCTTACTCCTCTCACCACTTAGCTAGCACTGGCTTCCTTTCTCGCTTCTCCAGCCCATCTTACCCATATTGATGGAGTCTTCTCCTCTTCAGCCTTCCTGTATCACTCCTGCTCTCATTGACTTTCCGTTTCTTTTAAAGTCATTATTGACTTTTTAAAATCAGCCACTGCAGGTTGTTTAGATTTTACCCATAGAAACTACACACTATCTGAGCTATCTCCAGGACTTTTCCCTGCCCCCCAGGTTATAAGAAATAAGTTATACTAATTCTCATGCCATTCGGCAGCTCTTGGTTTTTCAGTAGTGGTCATTAGTCCATTTTTTAATAGTGGCAAATAGTGAATTCCCCACATGCTCACCTTATTTGTACTTCCTAAATTTAGTTTTTAAATCTGTTACTGTACTTAATTCAGCAATGCATATTTGAGTTGTGAAGGGCAAATCACCCATTACTCAGATTTGGATAATATTCATAGTTGATTCAGATATTTTAAGGCCAGAAGGGACCATTAGATCACCTAGTCTGACCTCCCGCATAACTAGGCCATAGAACTTCACCCAGTTACCCTGATTTAAACCCAATGACTTGTATTTGTCTGAAGCATATACTCCAGGAAGGCATCCTGTCTTGATTTGAAAACATCAGGAGATGGAGAATCCACCACTTCCCTGGGTAGTTTGTTCTACTATTTAATCACTTTCACTATTAAGGCACATATTTTATTTCTAATTTGAATTTGTCTGGCTTTAACTTCCAGCAATTGGTTCTTGTTATGCCTTTCTTTGCCATATTAAAGAGCCCTTTATTACCGGTAGTTTCTCCCCATGAAGTTCATTATACACTGTAATCAAATCATCCCTCAATCTTTTTTGATAAACCAAATAGAATAAATTCATTAAGGCTCTTGCTGAAAGACCCTCAAATAATGTGTGGTTCTTTTCTACATTTGGGTACAAATAGCACTCTAAATTCAGGCCAGGCATGCTACAATAGCCACAGACCTGTGGAAACCTACATGAAACATCAGGTTCATTATGAAACTCTCACACTTGGCTAGTTTTGAGGTTTTTGTTAGAAAAAATTCACATAATTCTATCCATAGCTCTTAAGTAAGCTTGAGAGCAACTAGGACTCTTGCGTGCCTCCTTTGAGGAAAGATTCAAGATCCAGATGACAGCAGCGCTGCCCATTTCCTCCATTTCCTTCTTCCTTCCTGCCCTTATCTTGCACTCAACCCCATTCCCTCATCTGCACTGCTACAGTGTAAGGCACCATGTACCATAGTTGCTCATGCACAGGAATATGGGTTTCCTCCATACAACCTCTGCACCACCTATCCTCTTCCCTTCTGTTGCTGCTGCATTTAGGGCCATCTGCACTTCCATAGAGAAAGGCAGCATTTATTTCACGGGAAAATCTTCTAGCCCATTTGTCCTTTGTTTGGTTTTCCTTCACATATTGCCTGAGGACTGGTTACAGTTGCCAAAAATAATTGTAAATGTGTTTTTAAAAGAGAAGAGAGAGAAAGAGAAGGGATATTTGCAAAATGTTGCTCTTGGTTCAGTCCTCTCTATTCATTTAGCATTTATAGTAACACCACAGATTATAAAAATGTGACCCAGTTCTTAGGCTACTGTATTTTGATTGTCACAGGGAGTTTAAAAAGGCATTGATCTACTGAAAAGAAATGCATAGGATATAATAGTTCAGATACTTGTCTCATGTCTGGGTATGTTTTGGGTGAATTCTTTTTTTGCAATAACTTTCTCAAATCTCTGAGTTTCAAAATACAGTGAGGGAGGGAGATACAAAGTCAAGGACAAGTAGAAAAGATATTATCAACAAACTTTTCCACTGTCAAAGTGAGCTTGGTCTGTTCAAGTCCCAGTTTGGACTGATTTTTCTCCTCAGTCACTGGACTTTGAGGACTGAGATCAGGTGATGTGGAGCCAGGTGGATGGGGAGATATAAGTGGCAGCCTGTTCTTGTCAAGAGTCAGAGTTTCTTCTGTAAGTTAGGTGGTGGTGACAGCTCCCTGCTGGGGGAAAAGGGTATTGAGCTGTGAAGGTGGGAGTCTCTATGTGAGGAAACATGAGGGAAAGGTGAAAGACTTTGCCATCAAGTCAATCAGTTCTCAAAGTCCTCTCATGGTATCCATGTCTGAGCTGAAATCTCTGGTATTGATATTGGAATTATAGTCCAACTCTTATACAGAAAATTCTCTCATCCTGAAACCCCATCTTGGGAGATTTAGCTTTGAACTTTAAAATTTGGTGTGTGTATGAGAGATTATACAGAACAGAGAAACTGAGGCACTGTGGAAGCAGATGTCAGAGGGATTAACCACACCCTAACATCCACTGAGCTGTACTTTGTAGAGCTCCATTGTATATCCTACTCTTTATTTATTGGGACAGCTGGGATTCCACTGACATCAATGAAATCTCCTTGCATAGTCTAAGGGTAGTACTACTAGATTAGTTCAATTTAACTTAATTCGAATTTGTGGAATCGACCTTACAAAGTCGAATTTGTGTGTCCACACTAAGGACACTAATTCGACTTTGTGAGTCCACACTAATGGGGCAAGCGTCGACACTGGAAGCGGTGCACTGTGGGAAGCTATCCCACTGTTCCCACAGTCCCCGCTGCCCATTTGAATTCTGGGATTTCCCCACAATGCATGTTGGGGGGAAAAATGTGTCAAGGGTGGTCTTGGGTAACTGTCATCATTCAATGTGCTTTCGGACGTCTCAAGAGGAGATGGAGGAGCTTACTGACTCGCTCGGATCTCAGCGAAACCAATATCCCCATTGTTATTGCAGCTTGCTGTGTGCTCCACAATCTCTGTGAGAGCAAGGGGGAGACCTTTATGGCGGGATGGGAGGTTGAGGCAAATCGCCTGGCTGCTGATTACGCTCAACCAGACAGCCGTGCAATTAGAAGAGCCCAGCGGGAAGCGCTGTGCATCCGGGAGGCTTTGAAAGCTAGGTTCCTCAAGGAGCAGGGTAACCTGTGACTGTTCAGTTTCTTTACAGAGATGCTGAACCTGCCCCCTGCTTCAGTTACTGTTGACTTTCTTCTGCGGTTACATACCCCGTTCACTACGTTTCCCCCCTTCCAACACACGTTTAAAAATAAAGTTAATGGAACATTGTTAATTAACAACGTTTTCTTTATTAATGAATTCGCGTTAAAGGGTTGAAACAGGGACGCAGACTGTGGTGGGTAGGGTGTGCAGTGATGTTAACACCGCTTCTACACTCGAGGAATGATAGGCTCCTGCTCCTAGAGCGGTCTGCAGTGCCGGACTGGTTGTTTCAACGGAGCCTGCCATCCCTCCTTTTTGGGACTCTGTGTGCGGGGGCTAGGTGACCTTGTGGCGGGGGAGGATGGTTACAGATTCCCCTGCTGCGTGGCTCTGTGGTCCGGGACAAGGACCGCTGTATAAGTTCTGTAACCGCCCTCCCATGCCACAAAGTCACGTACCCCCCACCAACACAGAACATGGAAAACACCTCCCAGACCTACCAGGGTGCCTACTGACTGCACTGTGTGTGTGACCTGCTGTTGATCCTGCCCCCGTGTCTGTACCCTGGTAAAGGTGACTGTCCTATGCAATTAACAACCCCCTTCCCCCACCCCCTTCACAGACAGTCTTCTGTAGAAAACCTTGACGGAAATAGTAATTATCAGCAAACTACTTTTAATAATCAACTACACAGTTAGGGGATGAAACTGGGATTGGGGCTTCGGTGAGCCAGGAAGGGAAGGACTTCTCAACATTTAGGGAATGAGAGCCTTCTTGTATTTGTGCACTCTGCAGGGGTGCAGTGACAGTTTTCACGGCCCCTGTCGCCCCTCCTTCTTGTTACTTTGGGTGAGGGGGGTTTGGGACTTTGTGGTGGGGGAGGGCGGTTGCAGATACAGTGCAGGGGGGCTCTGTCCTCCTGCCTGCGGTCCTGCAGAACATCCACAAGGCGCCGGAGCGTGTCAAATTTTCCCTGGGCATTTCCTGTGTGGCTGGTCAGAACATCCAAGCTCGGACTGCTGTCCAGAGCGTCAACAGAGTGGTGCACTGTGGGATAGCTCCCAGAGCTACTAAGGTGGATTTCTGTCCACACATAGACTAATTCGACATAGCCATGTCGAATTTAGCGCTACTCCCCTCATCGGGGAGGAGTACAGAATTCGAACTAAAGAGCCCTCTAGGTCGAACTAATTAGCTTCCTGGTGTGGACGGGTGCATGGTTAACTCGAATTAACGCTGCTAAATTCGACATAAACTCCTAGTGTAGACCAGGCCTAAGGGTAGGTCTATACTTACCGCGCGGGTCGATGCGGAGAGTTCGACTTCTCGGAGTTCAAACTATCGCGTCTAATCAAGACGCGATAGTTCGAACTCCCCACACGCTCCGGTCGACTCCGGAACTCCACTACCGCGAACGGCTTCGATCCCGCAGCATCTGGACGGGTGAGTAGTTCGAACTAGGGTACTTCGAGATAGCGTAGCTGAACTTGCGGACCTTAGTTCGACCCCCCCCCCCCTTAGTGTAGACCAGGCCTAAGTGAAGTTTATCCAACAAAAATAGGTGTGGAGGCTGATGAGGGGAAATTTGCCCTGGAAAAGGAAAATATTTCTGTTGATGTATGGAACTATGATACTTTTGATTTCCATGAAAATACCTTTTACTTTTCCAAGAAGTCTGTACTTAGAGCCTGCAGAAATTTTGTTCTTGCAGTTTTTCCAGCCTGTTTCAGAGGAGTAGTAATGTGGAAGGAGACACCTGTGCATGTGTGTATGAATTACATTAATAACTATAAGCTGAAAGCCAGTGCTGTCGCGTGAGTGTAATTTGTGAAGTAATGTGTGTAAAAAAGCTGAAAATGGGGTCTCTTCTTTTCCATTCACTCTGCAGTGAGCAGTGTTGGCTTTTTATACATATTCTCTATTGTTTGTGTGCAGATCTGCCCTCTGGCTGGAGGGAGGCACAACTGCCTGTTTGTTACCCCATGTAGCTGTTATTCCCACCTTATTTGATCATCCATCGTATCCCAATTGCTACAGAAACTTTGGACTCCAACATTTCATCTGGTTCCCACAAGGCCAGTGATGTCTGGACTTGGTTATATTCTAAACAAAAGGAGCTCTCAGCCGTGCATTTAGCTGCTTCCATCACTTCACACTGATATCAGAATGACACACACAGTGACGTCCCTGGAATCTTCATATATAGATGATACTGCTATTAGTGCTGTCTATCTGAAGAATGGGTCCATTTGGTTAAGTGAAAGACAAATACTATTTTTCATTTAATTAAATAGAAAAATTACACTGTGTGTGTGATATGTAAATCTTTACTAGTTTTCGCTTGAGGAGCTGTTGAGAGGAGAGAGGTATCATGGGGAGCTCGAAGCATTTAGAAAAGCTACAAAAATCATCCACCTCATGTACAAGATACTGTAGCTCTTATGTTGTGAAAGAACATGTCTACTTCTATTTCCTCACAGCTGCGAAAGATTTGCAACTGTTTTCTCTAGCAAAATTGAGGCAATTAGGTGCTCCATATGTGCTTCATACCTCCCACATTATTACCACCAATTTACTGAAGCTGATATACTCACATGTACTTCAATTCTTGCACTCAACTGTACTCAGTTTTTTTCCAGTTTGCAGGTATTACAGTATCCATCCTCTTCCTGAAATTAAAGGTCACTCTATGTGTATGTTTCCTTCCCTTGACCCCACAGAAACAAAATATCCTGGGTGTAATTTGTATGTCATTTCACCTACCCATTCTTTCCTGGTATAAGTAACTTATGTTTAGTTTTCTGTTTGGCACCAGCTGGAGTGAGAACATAACTCAGGCCTAGTTAGATTAATTACCAGAGGAAGTGTCTAGGGGTTAGAATGCATGCCTGAGAGTCCAGACTCCTAGATTCTGTAGCTGACTCCATCAGTGACTCTCTGTGTGACCTGAGGGAAATCATTTCAGCATACCCATCTCATAAACAGATCTAGTAACATACCTACTTCACATGGGTGTTGTCAGGCTTAATGTATATAAAAGATCTGAGATACTTGGAGGAAAGGTGTGCTGGGAGTGCAAAATATTATTGTTGTAATTCCATAATAGTTTCAAGATGCCCTTCTTGACCTTCAAATTTTGGACCAAACTAGCTGTGCAGTCAGGTCACTCCTTGATCAACGTTTAGCATGGTACAGAGCACAGTGTCAAAAGCAGTCAAAAGATCAAGAGGATGAAAATGGTTAGGAAGAAGTCATTCAAGAATTTCACAGACCAATTTCAGTGGACTAGGAGGGTAGAAGTTAGTTTGGTAATATCTAAGACATAGGTGGAGGAGAGCAACATAAGACAATTGTTGTAAACAAATGGGCTGTGTTTGGCAGATGATTTAAAATTTCTAATCCTCAGTTGCCCACCTACAAAAGGGGGATGTTAATCCCTACTCACCTGCAAGAGTTTATACGATGCTGTAGAGCCAAGTATTATATTCAGTTATTGCTGGGAAACTCGATGATACCTCACCAGTAATTTGCCTTAGCTGTTGCCAGGAGATAATGCAGAGAAAACTCTCATTGTTTAAATCAGACTAGCTTGTTTCTCTGTTGCTTTAATTTGTTTGTTGGCTATCACAGACAGTATTATTAAATTGCTCTGTATCTTTTACTAAATGACCTTGAGATGTGAGGCACTTTATACATTGAAACTGTTTGGTTTCTATATTTTGCAGTGCCAATAATGTAATAATGCAGCCCTGAGTTAAATCTTCTCTTCAGCGTTTCACCTTGAGCACTAATCTATTTGAATTACATACTGAGAAGTGATTGACATTCTCTGGGTTTTGAACCCATCATTTAATAAGAGGGAACACATTTCAATCAAATGTTCTACCATAACTATTTCAATGAACACCCGTATGAACATGTTGTGTGAGAGTAATCTGTGTCATGAATGGTGGTGCACAATCAGTAGTGTTGACCTCATAAAATCCTTTTACATTTCTTCTTAAGGACAATAGTAGAGACGGTCTTCCTGTGTCAAAGATGTGGTAAGTCCCTGCAGAAATGGCCAATACAGTTTGATAATGACAGCCCATTCTTGTGAGTGCATTAAATAACTTTCCTTTGCTTTTGCTTTAGAAAAAAAAATCATCAAAACCTGTATACATCTAAAGTGTGCAGGTAGAAATTAATTCTGCACAAACCTCTGTGACATTCTCTGCTTCAGCCCGAGGGACTGCAGACTCTGGAGCTGGCAGCTAGTGGGGCCCTGGCAGGGTTCCAGTGGCAGCAGTGACTGGCGACAGGGGGCTCCCTGCAAGGTTCCAGCAACAGGTGACAGACTCCTGAGACGACCATTGACAGCCTCGCGCTGGGGACGGGGGACACCTCAGGTGAGCAGCTGGGGGTGTCCCATTTTCTCTTTGGGAAATATGGTCATCCTGCATCTCCCAGCCACCCTGAGTCGAGGGCCCCCCACTTGCAGCTGCTGCAGGCAGAGGGGGAACCCCACTGCTCCCAGCCACCAGGGTGGCAGGGAAAACCATGGAGCAGCAGCTAAAGTCACAGACAGGTCACGGCTTCTGTTAATTTTTGTTTATTGCCTGTGACCTGACCGCGACTTTGACTAAAAATAACCATGACAAAATCTTAGTCTTAACCATAATACATTCACTGCATTCGGAACTACAGCTGTTGGGAAAAAATAGAATTTTGAAACTGACGAAAAACAGGATCAATTGTTTGTTTGTTTTTGTTTGTTTATTTTATTATCATTTTATTTTATTTTGTATAGATCTGCTTGGAACTTAACTACTCTACTGATGATGCAGGAGCCAATGTAGAATTTAGCTCACTCTCCTGTGGCTGTGTTGCTACTGAATCAACCAAGAGCCCATAATAAGTGTTAAACATATTTTTAGCACTCATATAAGAAAGTATGATTCTGAATACAATAATGGAGTAGATCAGTAGAGGAAGAGGATTCTAATTTTGAAGTCATTTGTATTGCCTTAATCATAATTTAAATACAAGAGTTTTATGACAGAACGGGAAAGGGCTGCTTTAACCATAGGATCATATCTACTATATTTCTATTAAAATATGTGTGCTGTACAGCTCGAGTGATTTATTTTGATGCAAAGGAACAGACTGAGTGTTATCAGTGAATGACTAGTGTTGTAATTTTTATACACTGAGGCTGACCTGTATTATAATACAATAATTAATGTATGGCACCTTAGCTTACCAATTCAGGTTGCCTGTGGAAATAAGTGCTCCTGCTGGCCCTAAACTGGGGAAGTGCTGGCTGGCTGTCTCTCTCTCCACCTGATGTTGTTGTTGAGGAGTGAATGCAGCAGAAGCGGCAATTGGCACTTGAATGCCATGACCAGGTTGTGAAGGAATTTGAAGGACACATTTCAAGATATGGTTTCCTGCTCCTTTATGATATTTTTTTTAACTCTTTCCAAAATAGAATCTTGGGGTTTTTTTGTTTGTTTGTTTTTAAAAGTGATGTCTAATGAGATGAGAAGTAGCCTGCATATATTATAGGAAAGACAAGGTGAGTGAAGTAATATCTTTTATTGAACCAACTTTTGTTGGTGAAAGAGGCAATCTTGTGAGCTACACAGAGCTCTTCTTCAGGTCCTATATTATAGGAGGAATTCACGCTGGTGGTGAGCTGACATACAGCCCTCCACACCTCTGAAGCCACTTGGTGGCAGGGGAATTGTGGGCAAAAAAATAAACAAACTGGGGACGGCAAGGGGATCGGTCCACTATGTCCACAATAAGGTGAATGAAGTGGCCCTAGCATCCAGCATATGAAGCCCAGCATGACTGGCCTTGTTATTCAAACTGAAAGGTTAGGTAGTGTTCATGGAATCCATGACTTGCCCCGGGATGGAGGTGGTGAAACTTACACTCCCATATGCTCCACCTGCCATAACCTTAAGTACATGGGCTTTCTGTGGATAAAGTGTGTTTTACACTATACCACTAATGCTATTGTCTTCTCACCAACCCCAGTGCAAGACCTTCCTCATTAAGAATTTGCCCTCATTCCAGCCATCAGTATAGCTGCTCCAGTTCAAACCTCAAGTTTAGACAAAAAGAATACTGTGGTTTCAACCGGGGAAAACTCCATTGGGCATTGGTGCAAATCACAACTGGCCTTGCCTATACAGCTGAGACTTGCACTAGTGCAGTTACAGTGGTAGAGGGCCACTGATTGAAATTAGAGTTAATTCCATATGTAAACATGGCCTAAGGAGAATCAGATCAATCTTCCACACACCCACACACAAAGTGGCTAACATAGATATAAGAAGAGGCCAGCTAAGCCAAGGAGGAGGGAAAGGAGGAGTTGTGAGGGGGGAAACTTCCTTCTTATACTAGGGAAAGAAAGGTGTTCTCTCTCTGCTGATAGGTGTACTCCCTCTTCTGCCCCTGGTCCCCCCTAATGTTAATCCTGCACCTACACACACTAGCCCCAGGCTTCCATTTCCCCCATGAACTGCAGTGGGAGGTTTACAGGGGAAAGAATGAGGAAAGGCTGTGAAATGAATTGATGACAGAGTCAATCACTTACAAAAATTTCCAGATGGATAATTATGATAGAAAAGAACAATATTAGAAAAAAGAACCAAACCGCACAACTGACTGGAAATTGAGCCATGGTCTCCTTAACAGTAGGAGTGCATAGAAAAAATGGCTGCAGCATGGCAACCCCAAACATTGCAAAATTACAAGTCAAGCCCCATGAGCTTCATTATATAAGGATTTATTTTTTTAGTTGCCTTCCAGTTTGGGGGCCTTTAGGGTGTGTTTGCTTGATCTTCTCAGGCTTTCCTCCACAACCATGAGGACTAGAAATCCACTTTAAAAAAAATGAAAATTCTCTTGATTTCAGTGTCTGAGGCTTTAAATAAAACCCAAATGACATGAGATTTATGATAAAATCATAAGAGTCGGCAATCTGCTGCAAATTCTTTTAGGTCCACTTTTTGAATTGCCAAGCCCCTTGTTATGCTCCCAAACCAGTTCTGACTGGAAAATATTTCCATGATTTATTCTTTTCAGTGTCACAGACCACGCTTTTCTATGGAAATACCTTGCTGGTCAAGAAAGGCTAGTGCCACCACTAGGTTTTTAGGATCATACCAGCAAAATGTCAAAATCAGTTCAGAATTACCAAGAGCACTTGCACTATGAGAAGCACACCTGTCTTTACTGGTCACAATTTGTCCCTGTATATCCAAGAACTTAACTATTTAAATATTTAAGTTCTCGTATGAATTTTAGTTCTTGATAAATTAACTGTGCACTTCCATCTGTGCACAGAGGAAAGATTTAACGGGCAGGTCAAACAGTCTTGATGCAGACTGAAATACCAGTGATTGATTAAGCTGTTGGAAGTCACAGCCTGGCTGCTGCCTTTGTAGCTAACAGAGACTGGATCTATTATCTAAGGATAAATCTGTTAAAGGAAGACAAATCAAATTATTCATTAGGATTTGCAGTGTATTTGTTAAGAAGAAATACAATGACATCCTAACAGGAGACAAGATGCTGACCTCCTGCCTGGTGGCATTGCAGTGTGTAAAATATGAAATCTGTCAAGCTTGGGTTGGCTGCTACACTGCTGTCAAAGCGACAAGATCAAACATTTTCCATGATGATATCACAGCAGGGGAGAATTAGTACCTATCCCATCATTTTAACAAATCATGAACTCATTAGTTTGTGTGTGTGTGTGTATGCATCTATGCCCTCAGAAACTCTAAGTGAAACTCAGGAGTGTCAACTCCATGTGGCTATAAGTCAAAGAAAATATTTGCTCAAACTCACAATAGGCCTGAGATGCAAAGTCTGAATCCAGAAATGGATCTGAGCTTTCTTGTAGTTTGGGGGTTCTCACAACAGGGTTTTGGATTAACCCATTATAGGGACAGGGCAATTATGTTGTACACACACAAAGATCAGCTGTGTTCTTTCATCTCAAATATATATATGTGTGTGTGTGTGTCTTTTTTTTTTAAATTTTATATTAAGGAAATTCCCACAAAGAGAGAACAAAAATGATTACCCTGAAAGAGAGAACGAGAGTCTCCTCTGTAACATGCTTCATCAGCTTCACTCACAAAATGCCTCTGCAGATGTGTGGAGTCTTTCAATTAAAGGTGCTGTACCCAGAAAACAAAATTAAAACAGTTGCACAGCTAAATATATCAGAGAACAATTGTTGCATTTTGGATCCAAATCCAACTCCCCAAAGTTTTAAGCATGTTCAGATCCAGGGATTTAGCCTGGATCCCTTTCTTGTGTGAATGCCTATAAAGTGAAACTATGGAGTGGTACACAGTTCTCTCTAGAAGTACTCCCCGACCCTAGATGATTTACAGTCTAAGCAAACAATATGTAGACAAAGGGCAGTGTATGTGATTTAACAAGAGCAAGAAGGGTGAACAATGCAGTTTGCATATCTTGCCAATTCTCATGGAGGTGCATCTGGCTGCTGTGACATTAAGGAATTAAACATTGTTTTAAAGCTGTTATCACTATTTTATTCTTAATCATCATTATCATTATATAAGATCCCACCTTCACACCTCCTCCTTCTACCATTGACTCATTAGCCTGATAATTTTGGTCTGGGGTAGTGAGCTGCTTTCAGTGAACCTCTATCAATCATTCAGAAAGAATCCATGGATGCAAGGCACAACAATTCTATCAACAGATCTAGCACTGCTTCTGCTTTCCAAATACTACTCAGCCTGTTTCCCATCTGAAGCACTCAACCGCTGGTCTGCTTAGCAGTTCATGTTTCAGTCAGTGAATATGCCTTAGAGTGCGTTAGATACATTTCAGCATTCATTTGGAAAGCTGGAAAAAATGTAAGGGACACACATCCATGCTTTTGGCTCTGCTGTGCAGCAGCACAATATATTCTCTGTTCTCTCAGCAGTGCAGTTTGTAGAGTCTGATTAGTCTAAGGGATTGCTGCCCCTCTTGGTATTCCTCCACCTTCCCTTAAAAGAAAAGTAGTCCTCCCCAGAAAGAGTAAATACCATCAGCTGTTCTTTCTGATGCTACCCAAACCACATACACCCCACATGGGTTGGACAGATGCAAAACACATCAAACATAGCTATTTGCAATTTACTTAAATTTATTTTAGTTTGAGAGTTATTGTGGAAAAGGTCCATAATGAACAGCAGAAAGGGACAAAGTCAGTCAGGAAACACCAGGACTGCTATAAAGAGGGCTGCTACTGACACATTGTGTGTCTGGTGAGTACAGGGCCGGCTCCAGGCACCAGCATTCAAGCTGGTGCTTGGGGCGGCAATCTTCAAGGGGCGGCAGTCCCTGTTGTTTTGCCCCCAGCAGCGCGCCGAATTGCCGCCGCGGACGGCGGGGGCAGTCAGTGTGCCCTTAGGGCGGCACGTGCATTTCCACGGTGGCAGCAATTCGGCAGCAGCTTCTATATTTAGCTGTCCGTGGCTGCTTCAGCTAAACATAGAAGCTGCCGCCGAATTGCTCCCGCCGCGGAAACGCGCCTGCCACCCTAAGGGCACACGGACTGCCCCCGCTGCCCATGGCGGCAATTCGGTGCGCTGCTTGGGGTGGCGAAAACTGTAGAGCCGGTCCTGGGTGAGTATGTCTATCTCCTGGGGTGGAGTGGCAGGAAAGGGTGAAATTGTTCATGGACAGTCTCTGTCGATGATACTTGTCTCCAGAGAAAGGGGACTGGGGCTGTTTGCTGAGTTGCATTTGAAATGGGGAACAAGTTGCCAGCAGACTCTTTCAGCAACCGTACTGACTTCAGAATTGGGAAGCAGGACACTAGCAATCTGCCCCCAGGATCCTTTTGTGTCAAAGATGTGTTAGAGAGTGGGCCTCCATTGTCCAGCCTCTTCCTTTGCACCCAGTACTGTTGTCTTCTGAGAAAGGAAACAGAAAGCAAACTACTGAGAAAGCAAACTACTTCTGAAGATCTCTGCTGAAGGCATCGGATCTCACCTTGTGTAGCTTGTTTAATCCAAAGTATTATCTGTCCACATTTGGTTCACTGATGTGTAAATTATCCCCCCAAAAAAAAATTCTGGTGTGGAGCTGAGGCACTGATGTCCTACACTGGCTTAATATATATGATCATGTCTCCCTATAGCCACTCCCACAGTCAGGCTAAACATCTACTGACAGCTAGTGCATTTAGAGCCAAAGCCTGGTGAAGTCAGTGGAAAGACTCCCATTGACTTTAGTGGAGTCTGGTTTAGGCCCTTATTCTTTTGTCTCAAGTGGTAGGGACTCATGCTTCTAGGGTTCAACCTACTCAGTTCAGTCCCTACAGATGAGACCTGGTACCTCTATGTATGTGGTCACAATGATGTTTGCATTTAAGGAAGATGCAATACTTCTCCAATAAGTCAGAAAGAGGCATTTCAATTTATAATTGAGGTGAACGATGCTTTGGAATACACTAAAAGTGTGGTGGAGATGTAGTGCAATTGTGAAGTGTATTTAAGATGCGCATAGAGTATACATCTCAAGTAAACTATATACTGTATCTGAGCTAAGGTAAGTAATAAAATGGGATATATGCACTTGTAACTGTACTTTATTAGATAAACAGAGTCAATCCACTTACACAATGGGTCTATCTTTTTTATGTTTTGAAAATCATAATAAATGTAGCTTCCTACATCAAAAAAATTGAGCCATTAGAAACAGAAGCTGATTAACAGTTATAGCTGATTTAAAAAAAGCAACTAACAAATCAGTTTATTGCACAAATACACAAATTTTATGTAAACTAATTTATTAAAATCAAAACCAGTAAGGCTCAGATGGCCATAACAAATATTTTTTCCAAGTATTGATTCACACACATACCAATATGTTTTGCATAGATCAGCTCAATTCATAAAGCACCAATTTATTACAAAGGAAAACCTCCAAACCTTAAACAAATCAATTATCTTTATGCATCAACCAATAGGTATCCAGATACACACACACACACACACAAACAATTCAATGACATTATTGTAGAAGACTCCGTATTTTGTTTTGATAGCAATCTAACACTGATGGGCTTTGTGCTAATTATTTTTGTTCTGTCTTATAATGGTGTGATTTTCAAAGCATTGGTAATAGGGCAGAACACCTTTCACTACTAGATCACTGGTTCAAATTAATCTCATATCAGTCGTTATCATATATTTACTGTTTGGTCTCTGCAAAGTACCTTGGTGGTCCTAAGCTCTACTGCCTTGTGTAAAAAATTGCTCTTGTGGTTGAGGAATGACTCGGGAAATCTGGGCTCAGTTCCTGGTTCTGCAACAGACTTCCTGAGTGATTTTGGTGCCCCAGTTCCTCATCTGCTAAACTGAGACAATGATCCTTTCTCTCTCCTATGTCTCTGGTTTGGCTATAAACTGTTCAGGCCAAGGACTGTCTCCTACTTATGTGTAAGTTGTACCTAATTCAATGGGGACTTGATCTCATTTGGAGCTCCAAGGCGCAACTGTAATAGAAATAATAATACAGTAATTAGTGTACACATCACAAAAACACCACTAGAATTTAATCAGGTGTAACTGGCTCCCTATTGGTCTTCTTGGAAGTGAAGCCAAGAATTCAATAGGCCATGGAGACGGAACTAGCCTTCACACTAAGAGAAGTGATCCCTTCAGCTCTGTGATGAAGCATATATGGGCAAAGGCTGTGTGAAAGCTGCTCCCCATGCTGTACCTATGCACTGGATAAATAGAGGATTGCTGAGTCTGAAGGGATATCAGTCCAGAACTTTTCACTAGAATTAAATTCACTCCTCACTTATATATTTAAAAGCCTGTGTGATCTAGGATGCAAACCAATGTATCTTTCCTATGCCAGCATATATAATCTTTATTAAACATATAACTTCCTCCTACCGTTATTTACTTTAAAAGGAGAAATCCTTCACAGACTGATCTTGAATTCGGCAGTGGCACTGCAATTAATTTCATCATATGTCCCTGGCACTTGCACGCAGTCCTCTACTACCATCTTTGGTTCCGTCAGTTTCAGTGTGAGACTAGTGCGGCATGCATTGCTGCTGCTGCTCTTACAGCCACTTGTAAACCTCCTTGTGAGATGATGAGCTCAACCTTGACAGCTGTATTTGGTACTCTCAGATGTACTCAGGCTAATAAATATATCAGACTTCAGAGGCTACCTTCCCCTTGGTCTTTTCAAAGAACCAGTCATCCATAAAAAATGGCATTAACCTTTATTTTAATTTCCCCCTTATGATACTGCACACTGCTTTCAGGAGTTTACTGACCTGAGCTGGAGCCGGTGTAAAATTGCATTGAGCTGATGTGGGAATAGCAGTGTCATGGTGCTCATGATGTAAAGGCAAGCCCAATTATCTATGGCATGAATTTCACAATAAGTTTTGGTTATTTATTTAAATAAAATGCAATTAATTCTACATTGTTCAGTGCTGAACCAATCTGATTTATATAATTTGTAAAGTACTTGAGATGCTAAAATCTTGGCTCTGCAATAAAGTAATTTTTTTTAGTGGGTCTTGTTTCTTTTAAACCTCTGAGAAGCTGGCAATGTTAACCTACTGTAAAGACCTATCTACATGCTTTCAAACAGGTTTTATAATGGGGTTTGTGACACTCATCTAGCCTGTTTAACACAAATACACATGAGAGGATCCCACACAGCAGCTCTTTTAATATCACAAAAGTGCAATGGTGTGGGAAAGACCAGAAGGGGCTTGCCATCCTCCTCTTGCCAATATCTCAGATTTTGTCCAAGTGCCCCAGCTCCATTCATGGGGGCTCCAGTCTCATGAGACATCACTCCTGAATATTTGGAAGTGGAGATTTCTCCCTGAGACGATGCCGACTGCTACACCTTCTCAGATATGGGACTCCAGATGTTGTTCATCCTTCATGAGTACCATGCTCCTCTTGTTGACAGAATGGAATGTCTGCAGCCAGGAAGAGGCATAGAGAGATGTGTGTGAATAATGGATTTTTGAGTTTCTTGATCATTTAAAAAAAAACAGTTTTGGTATGGAACAAATATATATATTTGAAATGTTCAGTGAACTTAAAAGTAAAAACAAATTGTTTTGGGTCAAACAAAATATTTGCTTTGACTAATATACTTTTAAATATTGTATTGGTTTTAAAAATAAAATTAAAGGAAATTTTTAAAGTAATTTTGAACCAATAAATTGAACTATTTGGTTTAAAAAATGTCCATATGAAACACTTTGATTTAAAAAAATTTTTTGTAGAGATTCCTGTTTTGTTTTGTTGTTGTTGTTTTTTTATCACGCCACTTAGTGAAATGAACATGACCTGGTATAGCTGATTCTACTTTTTTTTTCCTACGAAAAGAGTTTGATCCAAAAAATTCCACCTTTCTTTAATTGAGAGCACATAAAGAAAGAACAGTGGGTTGCCATCTAGATGGACATCTGGTGGGGTTTAATTTAAAAGCTTTGATTAAGCCTTGGCCCAGGATGTGAATTTCATATTATGAACCTTTATTTTAATTTTTAAAGTTAATCAATAGGTAGATGTGTAGCAGCTGGGGGTAATAGATCTTGAATACAAAAATATAAAAGTTAGTGGGAAAAGTTAAAACTGTGGTGGTGGTAGAGATAGAATCACACAATATGTGTATTATCTTAATCACTTTTCTTGTATGGTTTATCCTCCCTGCACACACACACACACTCATGCACGTGCACACCATTTTCATGTGTCAAAAAAATTTTTTTTAAAAGGAAAAAAAACAGAAAATTATAAAGCAATGGATAAGTATGTTGACATTCCTTAGTAATGAAATAAGCCACAAATAGTAAATCTCTACAGCAGGACTGTATTGCACTCTGATACATACTATGGTCAGTTTGTTTTATTACTGGCAAGATGACAAATCAAGGGTTTAAACTGGTGTAGTGTCTCTTTAAAATGTAGCCATTCTGCCAGCCATTGGAAAGATTAAGTAGAATGATAAAAGACGTGCCTGGTTCAGCTTGCATAGATGATCCTACACAAATTTAATGGGTTTTCAGAAAGCACTCCCGAAGAGGTGTAAATCCTATCATATCCAATTGCTCTTAACCTTTTCAGTGAAATCTCTCCATCTCTCCGGTACCAGACCTCCCCTCCCCACTGGACTTAATGAGATTGCCTGGAACAAAAGAAAATGAAAATGGACGTTTAATCCTTTCTAGTCAGTGTAAAAAGACACAAGCCCTTTAGCTTTTCTCATTGTGTCTTGCTCTCCCTCCCTTCCCCTATTCCTCTAAAACCAAGCCAAACCTGTTTGAAAGTAGGGGTATAACATTAGAGAAAAGGATAAGAGTTTGGGTGTGGATTATTTCATTCGCGAGTGCAGGAGTTGGAATATCACTAGAAATCTTAATCTGATATTGGCAAAGCAGTAATGTGGATGTTCTAGAAAAAAACATTACTCTGAGGTTCCTAAGTATGTCAAACCATTAACAGGCCAGGTATGGTAGGTGGTGGTGGGGGTTGTTGGGTTTTTTGTTTTTTTTTTAGATTTTTTTACTAGAAAATCATGTCTATTACAAAATTTCCTAACCCACAGATTAGCTACCATGAAACCTGATAAGTGATAATACATCATATCATATGTCTTGCAATGTGTCCAGCATCAGTTTTCTTGATGGGTCTCTTATACACCTCCTTAACTGTTTTGAACGTCATGTCAGACTTGACACAAAACCTGTTTTTGCTGAAAAGTCAGTGACATGGTGTTAGGTCAAGATAGTCTGAATCCTCTTGAATGTTTCCTGTGTTGTGCCTGAAATAGAGATAATAGAATCATAGAATATCAGGGTTGGAAGGGACCTCAGGAGGTTATCTAGTCCACCCCCCTGCTCAAAGCAGGACCAATCCCAACTAAATTATCACTGCCAGGGCTTTGTCAAGCCTGACTTTATAAACCTCTAAGGAAGAAGATTCCACCACCTCCCTAGGTAACCCATTCCAGTGTTTCACCATCTCCTAGTGAAAAAGGTTTTCCTAATATCCAACCTAAACCACCCCCACTCAACTTGAGACCATTACTCCTTGTTCTGTCATCTGCTACCACTGAGAAGAGCCTAGATCCATCCTCTTTGGAACCCTCTTTTGGGTAGTTGAAAGCAGCTATCAAATCCCCCCTCATTCTTCTCTTCTGCAGACTACATAATCCCAGTTCCCTCAGCCTCTCCTCATATATCATGTGCTCCAGCCCCCTAATCATTTTTGTTGCCCTCCGCTGGACTCGTTCCAATTTTTCCACATCCTTCTTGTAGTGTGGGGCCCAAAACTGTACACAGTCACCCCAGGTGAGGTCTCACCAATGCCAACTAGAGGGGAATGATCATGTCCCTCGATCTGCTGGCAGTGACCTAGTCTGTAGCAGTGTATGGGATTCTTCCTTCCTCAGTGCAGGATTCTGCACTTGTCCTTGTTGAACTTCATCAGATTTCTTTTGGTCCAATCCTCTAATTTGTCTAGGTCCCTCTGTATCCTATCCTTACCCTCCAGCGTATCTATCACTCCTCCCAGTTTAGTGTCATCTGCAAATTTGCTGAGGGTGCAATCCATGCCATCTTCCAGATAATTAATGAAGATATTGAACAAAACCGGCCCCAGGACCAACCCTTGGGACACTCTGCTTGCTACCGGCTGCCAACTAGACATGGAACCATTGATCACTACCCATTGAGCCCGATGATCTAGCCAGCTTTCTCTCTACCTTATTGTCCATTCATCCAGCCCATACTTCTTTAACTTGCTGGCAAGAATACTGTGGGAGACTGTGTCAAAAGCTTTGCTAAAGTCAAAGAATAACACGTCCACTGCTTTCCTCTCATCCACAGAGCCAGTTATCTCATCATAGAAGGCAATTAGGTTAGTCAGGCATGACTTGCCCTTGATGAATCCATGCTGACTGTTCCTGATCACTTTCCTCTCCTCAAAGTGCTTCAGAATTGATTCCTTGAGGACCTGCTCCATGATTTTTCCAGGGAATGAGGTGAGGCTGACTGGCCTGTAGTTCCCCAGATCCTCCTCCTTCCCTTTTTTAAAGATGGGCACTACATTAGCCTTTTTCCAGTAATCCAGGATCTCCCCCGATCGCCATGAGTTTCCAAGGATAATGGCCAATGGCTCTGCAATCACATCCGCCAACTCCTTTAGCACCTAGGATGCAGTCCATCCGGCCCCTTGGACTTGTGCTCGTGCAGCTTTTTTAAATAGTTGTGAACCACTTCTCTCTCCACAGAGGGCTGGTCACCTCCTCCCCATACTGTGCTGCTCAGTGAAGTAGTCTGAGCAGTAGTCTGGGAGGTGACCTTGTTCGTGAAGACAGAGGCAAAAAAAGCATTGAGTACATTAGTTTTTTCCACATCCTCTGTCACTAGGTTGCCTCCCCCATTCAATAAGGGGTTCCCTGACCACCTTTTTGTTGCTAACATACCTGTAGAAACCTGTCTTGTTACTCTTAACATCCCTTGCTAGTTGCAACTCCAATTGTGATTTGGCTGTCCTGATTTCACTCCTGCATGAGCAATATTTTTATACTCCTCCCTGGTCATTTGTCCAAGCTTTCACTTCTTGTAGGCTTCTTTTTTGTGTTTAAGATCAGCAAGGATTTCACTGTTAAGCCAAGCTCATCACCTGCCATATTTACTATTCTTTCTACACATCGGGATGGTTCCTGCAACCTCAATAAGGATTCTTTAAAATACAGCCAGTTCTCCTGGACTCCTTTCCCCCTCATGTTATTCTCCCAGGGGATCCTGCTGTTCAGTTCCTGAGGGAGTCAGTCTGCTTTTCTGAATTCCAGGGTCCATATTCTGCTGCTCTCCTTTCTTCCTTTTGTTAGGATCCAGGTGGCCAGCACATCCCTCAGCCCACACTGCTTCCCGCAGCTCCCATTGGTCTGGAATGGTGAACAGCAGCCAGTGGGAGCGGCGATCAGCTGAACGTGCAGATGCTGCAGGTAAATAAACCATCCTGGCCCACCAGTGGATTTTCTTGACGGGCCATGTCCCAAAGGTTGCCGTTCCCTCCCTTAATCTATAGTTACCTGAGGGTTCTTAGAGTTCCCTATCTCTGGATATGGGGTGTTTTCTTCACATATTTAATTTTGTCAGGATATAATCTCCCTGTCCTTGCAAGGATTTCCAGCTGGTGAAAGAAATATGTTATAAGAGACAATCTCCCTGTTGCTGAGGTCAGAATCCACATGTTTTTAAACTAAGTCTCAACTGTATGATTCATCCTTTCTGCAAAAGACAAATAAAGATGATAAGGATAAGTGTGAAAATGATTGTTTTACAAGAATTTACAAATAGTGATGCAAAGGGCTGAAAGTAAACTGGGAGTCACTGAGTATGGATCCCAAAAAACAAACAAACACAAAATAAATGTTGCTGATCTATTTCAAACCACACAAGGCATTGGTAAGGGTCCATTCTTTTTTTGCAATCAAACCAGTTTGCCGTACCAACTTCTTAAAATACTGCTCTCATGGTCAATTGTTTAGGCTTCCCAATAATAACTTAAGGCTTAGAAATTGGGAAACCTAAAGTCTGAAAGATAATTAGTTAATTGGAGGTCAAGTCTGGGTAACTCCTGAGTTAAATGTTTGCCTCTCTGGCTAGCTATGTTCATTCCAAAGAAGGTTGTTATTTTTTTTGTCTTCTCTTGTAACAGGAGCTTTATGTCCTTAATGATTGGGAGTTTCAGTGGGTTAGCTGATTCCCCCCACCCCTTCCCTCAGAAAAATGGATCGATGCCAGTTTGTGTCTGACTCCACTCAGAGTAGGGCTATGGGTTGGATATAGTTATGTGATGGATAAAGAGGCATCCAATTTGTGCTGGTAACTTTGTCATTAATGCTGCTAAAGAGGTCACTAGCTAGCCAAGAGACTACAGGTGATTCCCAAGGAAGAGGAAAAAAATAAAACAACTACCACATTTTCACTTGCAGATGGACTGTATTTTTGCCATTACAATGCTGGCAACAGAAATCATTCAAATCTCAGTGACTTCACAGGAAAGTGTAATAACTCACTTCTTCATCTTAGCCTTCCCACAAGGCCATTTAAAAAATTGACCCCCCCACCCCCACCCCCCCAAAAAAAAGAAACTAAAAGATTCAAAAGGAAGCAAATGAAGACAGTATGAGAGGGAAAGGAAAGGGGTGGAATCCTGTAATGCTAGCTGCCTTCGGGAAGGAAAGAAAGAACTTGTCCACATATCTTTCTGGAGCATGAAAGACTTTGTAAGGTGCCCAGATACCATGATATACTTATCCAGAGAAATGCATAAAACAACTCCATAAATAATAGTGCTATGGAACCCATTAAATTGCACAAGATTCCTCTTGTGCTAATCAATATACAATAGCTAAGTAACAATACTTTATTAAGTTGTAGTCTTTTAACAATATGATTCATGCCACTGAAAAACTTTGTTCCTGTCCACACTGGCACCGGAATCATGCTAGCTACAATCATGTTTGAACATACCTATATATGCAGGGTTTCTCTGACCCGGTAAGGACAGGGAAATATAGACTCTGGCTACAGACCAAAATGTGCTAAGTTAGCATGGGGATATGTTAGAGATGGAGCTAAACTGTATTAAAACATGCTGTGGGACCATATTAAAACTATGGTGCCAAAATCTCCACTCACTGGGGTTACACCAATGTAACTGGTTAGAATTTTGCCCATTAATTTTTCAGAACTCTGCTATGTAGCATGAGTAAACACAGGGTGGTCTCATACATGCAGGCAAGACCAAAATTGTGTTTTAATACACTTCATTTGCCATGACAAAGGTGCCACGCAGCCATGTATTTAAATATATGCTTTAAGCTATTTGTGAGGTATTTATAGAATATCTCACTTATCACTCTTCTCAGTAAAAGAAAAAAAATCCCAGTTCACATTAGTGTGGAAAAAGATGGTAGAATTGTACTAGCAAAACGCTTGGTGCTTAAACATGCCAACAGCTATCATGGTTCTGTGCCCATTGTGGACATTATATTTGTGAGTGAGCTTCAGAAGAAAGCAGAAGAAGGATGTGTGCTGTTTGCCCCTGAGGCTATTTGCTCTGTGAAGGCATGTGTTGATGTTAGTTGTGTCTACTGTGTTATATGATTACAGTACCAAGAGAATGAATCCTGAAATCTATAATCAGAGAGTTTCACTCTGTGGAGCAGAATAATTATTAAACAGTGATTTAATTCTGTGAAAATGGCTGCCTTTTATACTAGGAGCTGACATTGCTCCAACAAGGAACAATGTGATTGCCACAGGGTCCAAAGGGACTTTCTTGTCATATGGCTAACAAGGGGTTAATAACTCACATTTACACAGATACTTCAGGGAGCCAACATAAAAGCAGATGCTCCAGGAAGACAAGAAGGTAACACAACCTGGGGGAAGGCTTGAGTCTGTGCTTAAGTATAGGGGTCTGGCTTAGAGACCCTGACCTAAAGAATATTTTTTGTTGTGTGACTGATGTTCCATTAGGTATCGTCATTTCCTGGTATATAAGCATCTGTCTGAAAAAGGGATAAGACTGAATGACCATGTTTTTTTTTTTTTGGTTTGGTTTGGTTTTGAGGGGATGTGGGGGGAGTTGACAGTTCTTGTTCACCATTGTGCAGTGCTAATTAACTTGTGAATTATGGCAATTTATAAATGTCTGCCAGTCAGTGTGTTTTTCTACTTCAACGGCCTCTCATTAAACTTCCCCTAGTGTTCCCATCCCAGTACACTTATAATCAAAGCTCCAACATGACTAGCCTTGCCTTTGGTTGTCAACCCTATGTTGTGGCTGCTGTATGTATACTCTGGTTTCCAGTTCCACTACACTCCATCGTAATCATCACTCTTCATTGTGATCACCGTGTTTGGCTCCTATGAATGGCCCTTATAGAAAGGAGGAGGATGATTTTTAAAAAAAAAAAGTCAATTCACACTGCAAACTGCTGTCTCAGCTTTGTGAAGGGGTGGGGTGGGAACCGGTCTGCCCTCAGTTCACATGAGTGCTAGTAGCTCAACCTCTCTTGTTATTAAACTCATACATTTACTAAGGTTGAAGCTGGGTATTCATGAGGTTACAGGCTGGATTCTCAGATTGCTTACAACTGTATAAATACAGAGTAACTCCATTGGTTTCCGTGGATTTACACAAGATGCAAGTAAATCTAACCCCTTATTTTCGAAAGAACAACTGTTTCCCTGAGTTGGTTACATTATATCCAAAGGAACTGAATGATGTCTTGTTGATGTCCATGGTGGCAGTATCAGGCTAATAACCATGGATGGAGGGAAAGTTAATGGTAATTTCAAATCTATTGAGCAGCAGGCAGGTTTCCTCAACACTAATGGTGATCATGGCACATGCTATCTGTGAAAGGAATTCAGGAACCCTCAGTTGCTTCATCTTCTCTTCCCTGGAAATAAAAAAATAGGATACTAGTGCTTCATCATGAGTAAATTAACTCCACTCTGGATTCTCAGCATTAGCACTTTCCTGGTGTGAGCCACCATCAGAACCAAATCCTGTCTTGTCCATTTCTTCATCTGTGTAATCTGAGGTTTAACAGAAGGGCATGCAAGGTGATAGATTGTCTGGAGGACTAATGACCCCATTTCCACAGCGTATCCATCAGGAGGTGGGGGAGAAATGGAAGGACAATGCTTGGCTCACATTATTTAATTATCCATCTGACACACAGAGTGGCAGGAAGCAGCAGGAAATGAAGGAGGTTGAGAGTGCAGCTCTCACATTGCTTCCTTTGGGGCACTCCATCTGAGAGGAACAATGCAAGCCCATCGGTAGATTAACTGTCTGATTTACACAAGAAAAATATCAAAACGTACAGGAGACAAGAGCAGACATAGCAGTGCAAGGAAAATGGAGGATATTCCTTAAATGCATTGCCTTGGTGGAGAGAAAAGGTTCAGTATATTCTGTCATGTATTCATGTGGGAGCTGGCATTCTTGCTACAGGACCACATTTGTTCATATGGGCACAGAATGTCCTTTATTCCTCTGAAAGAAAGTTGTTCCTTTCACAGGTCCAGTTATAGTTCACAATAATGTGTTCATCAGTCTAAAAGGTGTTGCTTTGAATGAATATTTAACTAAAGAAGATCCTGCTATCCTTACTCACAGGAGTGGTTCCATCAGCTTCAGTGAGATTTACTCCTGTGAGTAGATGCTGCAGGAGCCAGTCCTTTGCTCTAAAGAGGAAAAGGAAAGTGTATTCCATATAAAACAAGGCATTTTTTTAAACATGTCCATTTTCTGTCACAGCATATGGATAGATTGTGAACAGCTAGTTTTCAGGACTGGGTGAACACCAAGAATTTCTAGGTCCAGTGTGCATATTTATCTTCAGTCAGGAGATTGGTCTGGCAATTTCATGACAACATGAAATGCACTCTGTGTGTGTGAGATAGAGAGAAAAGGGACAGAGCTGCCAGGTGTAGTTCCAGAGGCAGGGCCAAAGAATCTCAAAATTCAGGATTACTGAAATCCAGTATTTTGATTTGACCCAACAGGCCACTGGAAAATTCAGATGTCAATCCAAGTTCCACTTCATCAAAGACCAAGGGAGTTAAATCTGGATTTCTGGTTTAGGTCCCTCTTACTAATAAATATGTAGCGCCCCTCTCCACCTGATTACCTCCTTTAATGGCAATCCGCTTACATGTTCTGACATGTCATGGACAGGTCTGGGTTCTTTTGGATCCCGCCACCCACTCAGTAGGGTGAATCTTTTTTCTTTTTTTGGTTATGAAATTAGTTGGCGGTGCCTCCACCCCCCTCGCTCCTTCCTGGCAGGGTCACCAGGGCAGCTTGGGCGGAAAATCCTAACCACAGAGGAATCCCCACTTATTTGCCAGATAGTTGGAGACTTCCAAGAGATAACACAACACATACAAATATATTCAACACAACAATTATATTAAACAGGCAACAAATACAACATAATAGGGGAAACACTATGTTTAGGGTCACCGGTGCCCACACTTAAAATACCCGTGTCTGGATGTAACAAATGTAAAACTAGTGTCCTGTTGGTACGCTGCATCTTGCTGGGGCCCTTGATGACCTATACAATTCTCTGCAGAGGTGTAGCAGTGTGGCTGACTGGGTTCAGTACAGCCCAAAAGACCCACAAGTGGGAGGAGGTGGTGAATTCCTCCACAGGTGTAATAAGCGGTAGATTATAAAATCCTCAAACCCTCACTCCCTGGCTTGAGGACACAGTTCAGGGAGTAGAGGGTCCCCAAAACAAATTCCCTGACTAACTAACTAAAGACAAGGCACTCACAAACTCCACAAATGATCTTCAGGGTTGAGGATGACGCTGGACGATTTCAGGGGCTGCTGTCCGCTGGCAGGGATCCTCCTCAGGCAGGAATCAGCCCTGGACTAGCAGCGCTGACCATGTGGGGACTGGTCTCACCAGGGGAGCTGGAGGCGAACCCAGCCTGGCTGGGGAAATTTCTCAGCAAACATAACAATTGGGAATCATCCGTGAGGAAGGAAAACCCAGCTGGGGAATCTGGTGTCAGGTCCCTAGAGGCCAGTTCTCAGGGGGAACCCTGCTTGCAGGCCTGGGACTCACCAGCCCCCCACACAGCCAGTTTGGCCTTTGCCCTGGCTGGCTCCAGCCTCTCCTCAACAATGGCTTCTCCCTCTCCTCAGCTCCCTGGGAGGGGCATCTCCACTCCCTATTGGTTGCTGGGCAGACTCTGAGTTTGCCTTGGCTCCTCCTCCCTGAGCTGCTAGCAGACAGAGCTCCAAGAATCTATGTAATCTCTTTGGGGGTTACAAATATATCTATCAAAATGTGTAATAAGTAATAATTGGAGATATACCAATCTCCTAGAACTGGAAGGGACTTTGAAAGGTCATTGAGTCCAGCCCCCTGCCTTCACTAGCAGGACCAATTTTTGCCCCAGATCTCTAAGTGGCTGTCTCAAGGATTGAACTCACAGCTTTGGGTTAAGTAGGCAATGCTCAAACCACTGAGCTATCCCTCCCCAAAGTCTTTAACACATGCATTTAATATGTATATCTATTTATAATTGCACCCGCCCACAGCTAATTATAATTTTATATTGAAGATGTAGTGGTATGGTTTAAGGCACTCATTCAGGTCTAGATTTTGATGTTAGACACAAACCAGAGCAAAGCTTGGTGTGTAAAGTTGAGTACTCTTGGGAGACGTGACTTGGAGACGCCTGATTGTGTCACAAATTCTCCCTGCTTCATCCTTGCTCCTAAAGGTTAGTAATTTGCTGCAGGCTTGTACCAATCTTAAAGTACTAGTCTCACAGTTCTTCAATGATTTGAACCTGCAGTTTATTCCATCACTGCTACAAGCCTGAACTAAGAACTTTGCCATTACTGTATGCAATTGATTCCATTTAACCAATTCTAGCTCTCATCTCTATCTTTTTCCCTTTATGAATAAACCTTTAGATTTTAGATTCTAAAGGATTGGCAACAGCGTGATTTGTGGGTAAGATCTGATGTGTATATTGACCTGGGTCTGGGGCTTGGTCCTTTGGGATCGAGAGAACCTTTTTCTTTTATTGGGGTGTTGGTTTTCATAACCATTCATTCCCAGGATGAGTGGCACTGGTGGTGATACTGGGAGACTGGAGTGTCTAAGGAAATTGATTGTGTGACTTGTGGTTAGCCAGTGGGGTAAAACCAAAGTCCTCTTTGTCTGGCTGGTTTGGTTTGCCTTAGAGGTGGAAAAACCCCAGCCTTGGGCTGTGACTGCCCTGTTTGAGCAATTGGTCCTGAATTGGCACTCTCAGTTGGGTCCTGCCAGAACCGCTGGCGGGACCCAGCTTCAATGATGCATCTTCTCTGGTCAGTGAGAAGGGCTCTGCTCCTTTTCCCAGTTGTCACGTTGTCTGGAATGGCTCGCACCCGTGAGTACCAACCTCAGGGCAGACTGTTGAAAAGCAGGGTAGAAACCCCAAACTGATTGTATGTTCTATATTTAGATTTTATCAACCCAGTAACAAGTGTGAACTCCTAAAGCCCTATAACAGTCTGGCCATTGAGTAACAGACAGTCCCTTTGGGCATTCCAGTCTGTCTTGCCACTGAGGCAAGCTGGACTGTGTGATAGATGGTCACTTTACACCCCAAATAACCAAAATATTCAGGTTACTCCCAGCCAAAGGACCAATCACTTACCCCAGGCCAATTGTACTCAGATCTCAAACCAAAGACATGCCTGTAGCTAACCCTGTAATAAACCAACTAAAGATTTATTATCTAAGAAAAGAAATAAGAGTTATTTACAAGTCTGAAACAGGAACATACAAACAAATGAGTTACAGACTTAGATTTAAAAAAAGGTAATATAAGCTTCTGTAAGAAGCAAATATATATGTGTCTTTTAGGGCTAATCCATGCCAAATAGCATGGTGATCTCTTGCTTATGTTTAGGAATCTTTGCTCTCAGAGTCCAGCCAGCACAAAAATCCCAGTTAAGGATTTTAATCCCCTCCAACCCAGAATCCCAGATGATAGGATGAGTCCATGCACAGGCCTCCCTTTGCAGGAGGGATTGAGGAATGCAATTAACAGGATCTCCGAGTTTTGCTATACAATGCCTCATTTGCCTTTAATGGACCATTTTGTGTGCAGGATGAGCACTTTATCTTAATTAAGCTGTTTTTCCTGTTTGGCTCGTTATACAATGATAGAAGTTTAAAATGCAAACCCTCAATATAACATTAGAACATGGGATACAGCTATTATAAGTAGGATTAATACATGCACAATCCTACAAGCATTCCATAAAATCTGAACACATTTTTATAACACTAATATCTTAACTATAGTAACCCACAGGTGAGCCAGACTGGCTTCCAGCTATGCATTTGTCAGTGTTCAGTGAGGTCCTAGGCCTTGGCATGAGCTGGCAGCTGGCCTTTCAGCATAACATCCCACCCACTCTTTTCCCCTCTCTCCTGCTCCCTGGGAGCAGTAAATAGAGAAGTAATCCTATGTTTTCCTCTGTGTCTAAATCCAAGGTGAAGACAGTCCAAGTGGGGATGGAAGGAGAGTTCTTACTGCCTGTGACATCTCTATATGGGTGTGTCATCGGAGGCACAAACTTGTCCTGTGAATAGACACATTGTTCTTGGATTGGCTAAGCCATGAGTGAGTCACGCAGGTTGTCCTGAACAAGCACCAATAAACCCATTATATTACATCACCCTATCATGCAGTCTCTTTTTCGCATATTTTGTAGGAATCATGTTTTATATATTTTAGTTTTACTTTTTTTGATAACATATTTCATATCCCTCTGTCTGTAAGGTCATGAGCCCAACTGCACAAAACAGAAAAAAATTAACTAATTTTTAAGAAATTTCTAAAAAAAAATAAAAATGCTCAGATAGCTTTTCTATACAGAATAACGTTGATCTTCCAGAACTAGAAGGGAGTGCTTGTATCCTATTTGGAAATGAGGGGAAGCAGGACTACATCAGCATCAACTTGGGTATCTTTTAGTGAGTGCCAGAGGGTACTATGCAGAACTGCTAGAATGCAGCATGTTAGAGCGCTCTACAAATCACAGCCCTCCAGGGTGCTTTGTTGAGCCAGGTAGACAAGCCCTAAGCGACATCCCCAAAGTGACACAGGAGTAGAGTAAGGAATCAAACCCAGGTCTCCCAAGTACCAGGATCATGCATGCAGGATATGGATGCTTGTAATAAGTCATTCAGTGATTGTTACAATTGTTTCTATGTTCTCTCTGAGCTAGAATCTTGACATTTGTTATGCTCATTTATTATGGGCCCCTGAGCACAGTAAAGATCTCAAATTTAAAATCTGACCTCTGAACCAGAGATCACTGAAAAGACACCAGTCTTTTACCCTTTACATACATATTACAGGTAACAATTAACACACTTTATATTAGTCTTGTCTGTGACCTGATCACATGGGCTGCGAGGCCTTCAGTTTGGAGGAATGAAGGTTGTCTGTGGTCACTGGTTTCCCTTTATTATATTTTAGCCAAGAAAGAGAAAGGAGAGGATGTGTTAGAACCACCAGCGTCATTCTGACAGGTTTCAGAGTAGCAGCCGTGTTAGTCTGTATCCGCAAAAAGAACAGGAGTACTTGTGGCACCTTAGAGACTAACAAATGTATTTGAGCATAAGCTTTGCTGGGCTACAGCCCACTTCATTGGATGCATGCAGTGGAAAATACAGTAGGAAATATATATATATACACACACAGAGAACATGAAACAATGGGTGTTACCATACAATGTCATTCTGAGTCAGTGAATATTTTTGCAAGTAATTTTGTGTGAATTACATGTGAGATATGTCTAGGGACTGTTAGCACTGGGTTGGTAGAGGCACTGTATGTGTAGATGACAAGTTTCCCTACATGTTGTAGCTCTAGCTCTTTAGGTCAAGTCTAACCTGCAGCACCCTCTGCTCTGTCAATCCTATTCCTATTTCCAGTTCAAATGCTATTTGAAATTTATCTCCGTATTCCAAATCTTAATGCCTGAATAATTCTGTAAGCATATCTCCAATCTGTTTTGCAGAAGCCTCTATTATATCATGTGCAAGGCCTCTGCTGAATAGAGGACTGGCACATTGAGGCAGGAGAGGTGGTTGGATTGTACAGTTTTGTGATGGGAACACAATCATCTGTTAGCAACCCACCAAATTCTTTATCCCCTTTCTTTCCACAGCCAGAATTTGAAACTCCATTTCCAGAGGTGCTAGTCAAATTCAGCAACCTACTGAACTCTCCAAATCATCTCAAATCAATTCACTGTTAAGCATTTTTAAAGGTTAAATCAACCTCTTCTGAAACGTATAAGCCTGCTGTGTTTTGAAAGAGTCAATTTTTTTCATGTAGCTGGTGTAAGTTTCCAAAGTAGTACTAAAGGCATTTAAAAAAAAAGTGTAAAGGACTAAAGATTAATGGGAGAAGGAAGATTTATTTAAAAGGTTGTGTTACAGTCACAGAAATGAAAGCATGTAAAAGACAGATGGCCAAAGAATTAAAACTTTACAAGACAAAGCAATCTTTAGTTTAAATTAGAGCTCATTGATTTTAAATGGCTTTTAATGATTGTGCCAGTAATTTTGACTTGCATACCTTCACCACAGACGCAGCACAGCAACTTTTCTTGTTCTCCTGAACTGGGCTGTCCTAATGAAAAACTGAAATCCTAAAGCTTACTAAAAAAAATTTGATACTACAGCCTGAATTGGAAATCTACAATCCAGGCCTGATTCTCCACTCCATTATGCTGGTTTGAAATCAGTGTAGTTGAGTTACACTGACATAAAACTAGTGTAATGGGATATGGAATAAGTTAAGAGAATTTAGCTATTAATTCAAAATAAGCAAAATAGGTTAAATTCCTCCCTGGTGTAACTCTATTGTCTTCAGTGAGTTTGGCCCAGTATGACACTTCTAGTGTTCTCTATAGCCATGCAGGTTATAACCTGGGCTTAAGCATTTGGAAAAAGCTGGGTTGACTTTAAAAAAAACAAACAAACAAACAAAAACCCTCCCTTTTCTCTTCTGCACTTTTTACTATCAGCTGGGACAATTTGTGGAAATACCAAACTCTCACAGGAAAAAAACAAATCTACTGACTACTTAGATTTTATTTTATGCTCTACACTCAAACATTAACCACTCAGCTTCCTCATAAGAGTTGGTATAAGACTCCTGCTCCAAAAGCACAAGGCATCTATGACATGAGCTGAAGTTGAATCTACGTGAGTTGTTAGCAGTATGACACCTATGGCATATATCCGATCAGCTCTGATTCCATCGAGTAGAGGGCAGTGGTCACACAGCAGCAAGTTCACTACAATAGTATCACCATGATCCCAACTCAGTCAAACCCAGAAAGTACTGAAAACCTTGCAATAAAATCTCTTAGAAATTTCTTGCAACCATGATTTTTTCACTGAAGAGATTTAAAGAACCATCTGGATATTTTTATGCTTCTTGTGTATACAAGCCAAACTACCTCACCTCTTGTAGTTTGCTCATCACCGTTCTTAAACATGCTTGGATTTTGGCTTGCTGTGACCTGTTGGGAATGTCATTAACAACTTTCAGTGATAATCAAGGAAAGGGGAACTAGCTTAGATAAATTAAGAAGTGACTTAAACCTTTTTCTCTCTCTAGCACATCTCTGCATATGCTGGTTCTGGCCCAGTGGAGAATTACCAGGAGTACCATATAGGTACTTAAATAAATAATCTAATCTACAATATTTCTATTTTCCTCCATTGTTCTGGTACATGTTTGAAGCTCTAAGCACCTACCAATATATTAAACAAATAATTAGAAAGTCTAATTTGTGAGTACTTTCCTTCATAATTTTTTCAACTACAAATTTGCCAAGTAATAGATTGAAGAAGCTACCTTATAATAATACCCCACCTAAGCCATCCTTCAATCACCAGTCCTTCCAGCTACGAACCCCCAGCCTCCATAAGAGCCTGTGAGTCAAGAGGAGCTTTGTAATGTGCCCAAAAGATTAGGCTCTGCTAACCAAGGAGGGAAATCAGTTTCAAAGTTTTTGTCCCCTCATGGAGATGATCCTGAGAACAGTTCCCTTTTATTTATAGCAAGGGAGGCTCCAGCTTGAATGTCTCCACTGATTTCATCTGTGGTAGTTTGTGGCATGGGGAGGAGTTGGGATCCCTACCGTAGTTTGACTAAATTGGACAGGCCATAAGAGAAGGTGGCTTTGGTGGATTTTCCTGCATAATGAAAGGCCGGTGGAACCAGAACAGCCACACTGTACTACATGTAACCTAAAATGAGAATGTGCAAGACTGTGGCACATCTGAGAACATAAGTTTGGCCCACTCTCTACACTTCATGAGCTCAGAGGAAGTCTATCACTGGTATAAATCTACTGACTTCAGATTCAATCTTTGAAAGTCCCTATATGGAAAAGGAATGTTGTATGAACATTATTGATTATCTAATCTCAACCTTTCCATGGACTGTGGAAGGTACTTCTCATTCTGTTTTTGTTCCACCTAGAACAGCCTTCCTATTGCTCTTCATCTAGCTACAGCCTTGTTATAATTCAGTATAAATATAAGTGAAATGTCTGTCTGTCTGTCTCTCTCTCTCATATAAAACAATGGGCTCTGAGCACAGGAAGTACTAGAAACGGATGACTGTCATGTCACTTGGCCATTACACCCTTCTTCACACATAGTTTAACTGAATTCATGCAGAGGGACTTCCTTCCATTTTCTGATACATGTGCATGGATAACACTATGTGGAAATAAGTGGCATGGCACCGATAAGATTTTTTTTCCTGCTTTGAACACAGTCTATATGCCCAAGACTATTTGTTGTCTTTACAATAACATAGCAAATAAATAAAGATCACCCACTGCTTCTAATGTCTCTTCTTTGTCTTTTAGGGCCTGATCCTGCAATTGTTTTTTTTCCATATTGGAAGCCCCTTGTGATCATGAGGATTCACATTCATTTCAGGATTCCAACAGCAAGCATTATATTGTAGGATTGGGATCTTAGATCATATGCATAAGATACTCAGGGCAGTGATCATGTCTTCCTTTGCATCTTGTATATTTCAAGATTGTTCTCAAACAAAGCTTTGCAAGTTTACAATACAGCTAACTATTTTTTTCATTCTTATCTCAGTGTATCCGTGAAAATTAAAAACTTATCTGGCATGTAGAAAACTGCAGTTTAATGCAGAAAACCGGTTTTGCTCCAAATTCACATCTTCACCTGCATCAAAATGTGTAAATATTTAAAGATATCTGGAGTGCCTTAAAAGATAGAATCAGTTTTTCACACATGAACACCAAATGTTAGCATTGTGGTTGTAGCTGTTTTAGTCCCAGGATATGAGAAAGACACCGTAAGTGAGGTAATACCTTTTATTGGATGAATTTCTGTTGGTGGAAGGGACAAGCTTTCAAGCTTCATAGAGCTCTTCTTCAGGTCTCTGAAGAGAAAATTGTTAGTTTCACACTGTTCAATTTTTTAAAACATCAAAATAATCTTAATTTATCTTCTTTATCAATGACCATGCCATACAATTTAGAAATCGGTTTTCATGATTCAGACTAAGTTAAACTTTCTGGTGTCATAATTAGAGCTGGGAACTGGAAGGCAGTTAACTTGCATTCTGTTCTTTCCAGCTCTAAGGCTGCTCTATTGTGAGACCTCAGACAAATCAATGAAACTCCCTGTATCATAATTTCTCCAACTAAAATGGAGATCGGTTGAGTCAAAGTTTTTAGATTCAAATCCAGATCTGGACATGGGGCTTTGGTTCTGTCCATTATATAAGTGGAGCAGGCAGAGCTGGGTTAATACAGCAAAAGGGAGTCACAAACATTCATTCAGATTAAACGTATGAGTCTTAATAGTATTTTCAACCCTCTCCCACAAGTATTTGTAGATGTGATTTTTTTTTTTTTAATTTCACAGCAACAATATCCAATGTCCATGTAGGTGAAACTCACAAATACTTGTGATTTGGTAGTTTCTCACCAGACAAACGCAAGTGCTACCTGAAAATCTCTGATTTCCATCTTCCTGCTTATAAAAATTTCAGTCACTTTAAAATACAGTAAAACCAGTGTGGCATAGGTGACCAATCACACATCATCAGTGCTGAATAGTTGAAGAGACAGTCAAAGCAAGTAGTTTGCTAACAAGCTGTGGACTGAAATATATTTGTATAAGTTATTCTTCAAATTCTGGAAAATCATACAAATCTCCTTATGTATGATAAAACAGATAAAAGGACAGTATTTGTTGTATACATGATTTGCTGGTAATAGTTGTCCAACTTTTGGAGCAGTTGCAAAAATCAGATCCAGCTCTGCCTTTGACTTCCAAATTCTTTCAAAAATTGGGAATGTTCACATCGAGGATATTCATTCTAACCCTTCTCTCATTGTATACACATACTGTGTCTTTGTATTTAATGCCCGATGGACAAAGGCAATGTCTTGCTGCATCCTAAAACCCCTGGAAAAATATGTACTATTTTTAAAAACTCACCAGGTCTTCCATTTAAGAAATTCAACCAAATCATGAGCTAATCACTTTGACTATAAGATCTTAGTGACCGTTCTTTCTATATTATGTGGTAAGTATCTATAATGGGCACAAAAATGGGACATTTAAATATAATTTGGTATTGTTGAGCAGTTATTGATACTGAATGGCTTTGTGTCATTAAATAAAGGGGAACCAAATTCAAAGCATTATGAACTTTTAATAACACACTTATTGTTCTTAGCTCAGAACAAATTTGTCATGGCTTGCAGATATGTGGTAGGTCACTGGAGACATAAGCTCTTTTTTTCTAGTTGTTAGTTTTTAACGAGAATTTTTTTTAAAGTACTGTTTGCACCTGTGATATAACATTTATGAGAAGCACACTTAATGCAGCTTGGCTTGGAGAAATAACCAGATTTCTTGCAAATGTAGCACAAGGTCAGATACATGCCTACCCTGCCAACCCGCCTCATCTCATCTCCTCCTAGCACTTTAGTATAAACAAGTAAATAAATAAATGGGCGGGGGGAGGAGGGAAAAGAGAGGAGAGAAAGAGAGAAAGAGAGGAAAAAACTCAGAATAGCCGCCTTGCAATGTTGCTTCAGGAAATATTTCTGGATTTGTCTTTAGTAATTATTTTTTCTTTTCGGTGTTTGTAAAAGTATTTTATTCTCTAGGTGAAATACAATGAAAGGCTAACCAGTTTTAGATAAAATAAGAACTGATCTGGACTTTCTCTTTAAAATATCAGAGATTTGTTTGTTTGTTTGTTTTGGTTTGGTTTGGTTTGTTTCTTTATAAAGGGACAAAGAACATTACAGAATATGCCCAGGGGTCAGAAATTGAACATTATTTCCTCAATGGCCTGTGCACTGCTATATTCCATTTAAACTTAGATGGAATCCAATCAATTGAGTAAAAGATTTGGAACTTAGAAGTGAACATTTCATGGGTAAAACAGAGGGTAGAGAACACAGTCTGGCACTTGAGCTGAGCAGAGTTATGAATTTTCATTCTGTGAGATTCTGATATTTCCACTAGGGCTGTTGATTAATCCCAGTTAACTCATGTGATTATCTCAAAAAAAGTAATTGTGATAAAAAATTGCAATTAATCACAGTTTTAATCTCAATGTTAAAGAATGGAATGCCAATTGAAATTTATTAAATACTTTTGGATGGTTTTCTACAAATCAGATATATTGATTTCAATTACAACACAGTATACAAAGTGTACAGTGCTTACTTTATATTTGCACTGTAAAAATGGCAAACAAAATAAATAGTATTTTTCAATTCACCTCATACAGGTACTATAGTGCAATCTCTTTATTGTGTAAGTGGAACTTACAAATGTAGTTTTTTTGTTATATAACTGCAATCAAAAACAAAACAGTGTAAAACTTTAGAGCCTAAAAGTCCACTCAGTCCTACTTCTTGTTCAGCCAGTCGCTAAGACAAACAAGTTTGTTTATATTTATGTGAGATAATTCTGCCCGCTTCTTATTTACAGTATCACCAGAAAGTGAGAACAGGCATTTTCGCATGGCACTTTTGTAGCCAGCATTGTATGGTTTTTACATGCCGGTTATGCAAAATATTTGTATGCCCCTTCATGCTTTGGCCATCATTCCAGAGGATATGCTTCCATGCTGATGATGTTCGTTAAAATAAAATGCATTAATTAAATTTATGGCTGAACTCCTTGGGGGAACTGTATGTTTCCTACTTTGTTTTACCCGCATTCAAGTTATAGTAGTGTCAGATAATGACCCACCACATGTTCATTTTAAGAACACTTTCACTGCAGATTTGACAAAACACAAAGAAGGTATCAATGTGAGATTTCTAAAGAACTTGCTTCAGTCTGCACTGCTTTGGATGGTTATAAAGCAGAACCCGTTATCAGCATGTCCTCTGGAATGACGGTTGAAGCATGAAGGGACATATGAATCTTTAGTGCATCTGTCACATAAATATCTTGCAATGCCAACTACAACAATGCCATTTGAACACCTGTTTTCACTTTCAGGTGATATTGTAAACAAGCAGTATTGTCTCCTGCAAATGTAAACAAACTTCTTTGCCTGAGTGATTGGCTGAGCAAGAAGTAGGACTGAGTGGACTTGTAGGCTCTAGAGTTTTACATTGTTTTATTTCTGAATGCACATAATTCTACATTTGTAAGTTCAAATTTCATGATAAAGAGATTGCACTACGGTGCTTGTATTAGGTGAATTGAAAAATACTATCTTGTTTCTTTTATACAGTGCAAATATTTGTAATAAAAATAATATAAAGTGAGCACCATACACTTTGTAGTTTATATTATTGAAATCAATATATTTTAAAATGTAGAAAACATACAAAAATATTTAAATAAATGGTATTCTACAATTGTTTAACAGTATGATTAATCGTGATAAAATTGTTTAGTCATGCGATTAATCACGATTATTTTTTTTTAATTGCTTGGCAGTTAAAAACATTTGTTTTCATCCCAAATCAGGACAAAAAGTTGAAATACCAAAACTTTTCCTGGAACAAAATATTCCAAAAAATGTCAATTAAGAAATGTCAAAATATTTTATTTTCATATTTTTGACTGAAACAAAATATTTCAACTGTCCCCAGATATTTTTTATCAAAAATGTTAAAATGAAATGTTTTGACATTTTCAAATAGAACCAGTTTTGAGTCAGTTCAACATCAAATTTCATTTCCCTATTGTGGTCATTGCCTTTTTGGGAGTTTTAGATCAGGACCCTGCTGACCCCATGCTTGTCTATGGGCCAGACCACTTGGTTGGATTACATCTCCTATGATGTGCCCACCCTCGTGACTCCCATGATGCATCACACAGCTTGGCTAAAGGGGAGTCCTCATTGCATCATGGAAAATGTAGTCATTCAGGGTAAGCAGCCCCTAAGAGAGCATGAAGTCTCAAGCTACAACTCCCATGAAGTAATGAGCCACAATAGGGGAAATGAAGTTTAATGTTGTGTCAAACTGATCTGAGACAAAACATTCTGGATTAGGTCAACAAGATGACATATATCCAATTTGGGTTAAACTGACTTGGACTGAAATATTTCATTTTGATTTTCCCAGTGGAAAATAGAAAATTTTCAGAAAAATGTGAAATTTTGCAGGAACTTCGTTGTTCCTCAGATAATCATGCAGCTGAAAAATTCCTGAGCAGGTCTATTTATCACTTATTTACCTCCTTATCCAAACCTTTTGAAAAAGAGTAAAATCCTTGCAGGATGATAAATAGTCTGAGGTTCAGGACACTTTGAATGAATCATTGTAATAGAGATTTAGTGCCAAAGTATTGACAAAGTTACAGTATTAGCTGGATAGTCTTTACAGTTGTGCAGTGGTGTGGATGGCCATTCTTGCTGAATAATATAATTGTGATGTGGACAGATATCCGTTGTGAATTATGCAGTAAAGCCAACCACTGATTTTTTTTACTTGGTACATAATTCAGCTTATAACCCTATGGGCCTCTTTCTATTGTCCTGCACCTTATCTGTTATTTACACTGGAACAAAGTAAGTGCAGATTGGTTGTAAAATGCTACCATTCTGATTTGAAGTATTTTACATACCATTTGCACTGGTGTCAATGACTCCACAAGTTTCAGAGCAATACAGCATCAACTCCACTGTTCTTCGGCAGCATACTATATTATTTATCATAGCATCTCGCCTTTTCTACAAAGAACAAGTTGGCTTGACTTTAACGTATAATGACACTTCTGGAAGCGATTACACATGAACATCCTAAATTCTGTTCTATTGTCACTGGGAGATGACCTCTATTAGTCAACCAATTTTTGTCATTTCTTTGATTGGTTTGATTGCATAACGCAAGTTGCACTCTGTTTAACAAACACTCTTCTACCTAAATAACATCCTGCTGCCAATGGCCACGGCCTGCCCATTGGTTGACAATGCAGCACTTTGTTGCCAGATCAATCACACAGATTCAGGCAACATGAAAGTGCTTCATTTTCTCCCTGTCCCCTTTAAAGATTTCACAGGGGGAGAGGATCCTGTTTCCCATTACATTTAAACGGATATACTGGCAGTTGCATAGAGGGAGCCACACCCCTTTTGAAATAACCATCATAACTCTTCAGCCTAATTAACATGTCTCCTTTGTCAAAAGTGGGATGCCTGCATTTTTTTTCCCCACCCTCCAGCATATTGTATAGAAAAAAGGAAAGCAGGGAGGTGCGGGGAAAGCAAAGATAAAAACCCAACAGTTAATACTCTCCTGGACCACATCACACTTTTGGCAAAATGTCCTTGACATCCAGACAAGTTTGGAACATTTTTTCCAGACAACAGATCCACATTTTTTTTTCAGTGACTCATGTGTCAAAACAAAGCCCTTGGCTCAACCCTCTTAGTCTGTTTTGCCCACTGTTTCAGAGAGGTGAGTCATGTCAATTTTAAAAGTAAAAATAAACCAAACAACAGACAGCTCTTGAGCTACAAAACTGCTTCCTTTCACTGGCATTTGTAGAATCAGAGTGGCTCAATCTTCTAAATCCCTCAGCTGAGCCACAATAATCTCCTTTTAAAAACGTGTTCTGCTGAGAGGTCACCATCAGTTGAGCTATTACTAAATTACTTTAAAGATTTTGGGCCAGATCTCTGTCAGACTACAACAGCTTTGCACTTCCAGGGGTCAGATCTTCAGCTGACGTAAATTGTCATAGCTCATTGACTTCAGTGGAACTAGAACAATTTTTCACCAGCTGAGAGTCTGTCCCTAGTAGTGCAAAACTGCCCGAAAGACAGTTTAGGTACTTGGTTTATGCCCTGAAACATGAATGTTAATCATATCTAAAATATTTAAAAAAAAAATCCCACTGAGTCCTTGAACACCATGATATCATGTGGCAATGAGTTCCATCGGTTAAATATGCAATGTGTTAAAAGTAAATCCTTTTATTATTTTTAAAACGTGTTGCCCTTCAGTTTTATTGTGAGTCCCCTTGTTTTTGCATTTTTAGAAAGGGTAAAAAGGCTCATCCAATTTATCTTCCCGAAATCATTCATTATTTTTTTCTCTCTTTCATATTCCATCTTATTTACTTCCTCTCTCAACAAAGCAGTATCAATCATTTCAATTTCTCTTCATAATTTTTTCCCCAGGCCACTAATAATTTCCCTTGCATTTCTCTGAATCCATTCTGTTTCTGCTATCATTTGGGGAATGGGATGACCAAAACTGAACACAATATTCTCGGTGAGGGCATGCCATCAATTTATAGAATGGTAGTAAAATATGCTCAGTATTGTTTTTCTATCCCATTCTTTATGCATCCTATCACTTGTGTCTCTCTTCTTGCCAGCTGCTGCACATTGAGCAGAGATTTTCACTGTGTTCTCCACATTAATGCCCCTGGTCTTTTTCCTGAGTGATCACAGTTAATTAGGAGATGTTTACCTTTTTAATCAATATCTGCAAAGCTGCTAATAAAATTACATAAATGCATAATGGATGAATGATTGAGTTGTGTCCCAGACCTCTGGGACCTTGGAGCTAACACACGAAGATTCTGTTAACTATCACCTCTCTTGAATACGTTCAGTCCATTTGGATAGTTACATAACAATAACCCAGTCTCCCAAAATGCTCCACTGGGTATTGCACACAATTAGGTATGGGATAGTACCAAAATACAGGAGTTGAACAACTCAAAAGGTTCAAAGCTGGATGAAAACTTTGCAACTTAGACTTAGCTATGTATAAAACCTGCAAGGATGTTGACCATGTCTACTGAATCATAGACTGGTTATTTTGATTTACGACATGGATATTCCCCAGTAGAGAAAGTGACTTCTCACACGATTGGGTGTTTGGTGACAATGCAAACATTTGGTAGTCCAGGTTCCATTTATGCAAGGTTTAATTTAGGTTAGTGTCTTAGCCATAGGCCACTGCACATGATACAAATTTTAAATTGATAAAACTGTGGAAAAAAAAGATGCAAATTTTAAAAGCACAGGATTAGCCCTTCTGTAAAACCAGTTACACCTTTAAAATCACTAATGCTAAAATGATGTATAAAAATGTTATACATAGCTAACTATGCAATGGCCTATATAACTGACACATTTTCACTACATAGCAAGTATTCTAATATCTCTGAGCTTATGTGACAAAAGGCATCTAAACCAATAATAGAGATAACCATTTATTTCTTGGGTGGCAATACAGAAATTACAAAAGGTTAACAAAGCTCTAGTCAGGAGTCCTGGATTCTATGGCCAGCTGCTCCACTGACTCACCATGAGACCTCAGGCAATTTTCTTAACCTCTTTGTGCCTCAGTTTTCCTATCTGTAAAATGAGACCAAAATAGGTACCCATGTCTCAGAGGAAAATAGTGATTATAACAGCAGTCTGAGAGCCTCAATAGAAACATGCAAAAGACCTGATCCTCCTTCTAAAATGCTAAGTATCCTTAATTCCCAGAGGATGCAGTGGAAGTTGAATCCTCATCAGCCGCACGATATTATTATTTTACTGCTGCATCATATACCACTCATATCACAGCACCCCAGTATCCAATTACTAAATCTCCCAGTAACATGGCTGGAAAATTCACAGAAGATCAGCAAAAGGCTATGCCCACCAAGATTTCTAATTCAGATGCAGTTAGGTGTCAGCTCCTTAAACTTATCTTTCTAAAATCTGTGCCAGCTGCTGTGATCTTTCATTTTCTCTAAACACTGCATCACATCTACCATCTGCTTTTCTACAAGTACGTAGTCTATGAGCAGGCAGGCATATTTTTATTTGAGGGGTCTTGCACAGCAAAAAGGCAAATACCTGGGCCTCAGCCTCCTATTTGTATCCATGATCAATACACTCACTTATCTATTCCCTTTCCAAAGCCCTGTTTACTGTAGGTGATAAAAGTCAGGCAGAGGGTTTTAAAGGCCCCAAACTCAAACTTAATTAAAGCATCTGTTTATCACAAAACATAACAAGCCATAAATTATACAGATGTTTCAGTTTATTTTGCTCTGCAAACATGTCACTTTGATCGATATGAATTTGGCTTCACTTGTGTACAGAAACAGTCTAGAAAGTGACAGCTCACCTCTTTTTGGGTTTCTTTAATACTGTAGCAGGAAAGGTTGGACGAATAATTGTCAAACATGATTGACGAAGGGGGAGATTTTCAAAGGATTTAAGTGCCTAAATCCCACTTACTTTTAATGGTAGTTGGGCATCTATTTCAAATAAACACAAAATGGCTGCCTGTCTCTCTACAGCACAGTCCTTTAAGATTTAAAGGAGAGCTATATGGGGAGGGAGCATAAGACATAAATAGTTAAATATACTGCCACAGAATAGCTTAGGATACTCCAGGAAGAAATAATTAGGATAAATGTGATGGACTAAAGAAAAAGATAATTTAGATGAACAATGGCGGGGGGGGGGGGGCAGAGGAGGCCTCAGAATGAGATCTGTTGAACATTAGAATAGTCACTAGCACCAATGAGCGACCTAGTGTGAATAAGGTGCCCATGGCCAGACCTGTTTTTATTACCATGTCATTTGAACCTACATTCATCAGTTTTAACTGACATAACAATAAAAAAACCTAGGGCTGTCACCAATGCTACCATTATTGGGTTAGATGAACTAGTTTTAGCACCAGCAGGAATTTTTCTGTAATATTCCTTGTTGTAGACATGGACTGGAATTTTCAAAGAAGCCCATTTCAATGGAAGTTGGGCACCTAATTCCTTTAGGCACCTTTGAAAATCCCAGTTATGGCCTATTAAGCCATGTCTAAGCTCCGGGCACTGCGGTGGTGTAGTGTAGACATTTCCTACAGAGACAGAAAGGATTTTTCCAGTGATGTAGGTAATCCACCTCCCCACGGGACAGGAACTAGGTCAACACAGGTCTTCTTCCATTGACCTAGTCGTGTCTACAGTGGGAATTAGGCTGTTCAACTACAGTGCTCAGGGGGTTGAATTCTTCATACCTCTGAGCAATGCGGATAAGTCAATCTAAATTTTAAATTTATATCCAGCTTTAGTCATCACCTGAGTCTCTTCTAACCTCATCACTTGAGTAATTTTTAACTACACATGGCAAAACACTTGGGTATTTACTGAATATTGCATTGTCTGTGGAAAGGGGAAAGTTCTCTGTGTCAAATTTCTAGGATTCTGTGACACAGGGAGGTTGCTCTAGAGAACCAGAACAATCAAGTGTGAAACCGTCTTTCCCTTTGCTTATGAATCAAGTAGCTAGGCCAGATTTTATACAACTTTATAGCATGCCCCGGCAACTTTAATAGTGTGTATTGAAGATTTTAATGGACATGTGGGACAGAAGCAAGTGCCTTGCAGTGGCTAATTTAACACCCAGAATTCCAATTGTTTCCTTTTCTCTAAAGAATCTGCATCAAGTTGCGAAAACATGTAGCTAAGAATGGTGTAAAAAGTTACCTTATTAGAAAAGCCATTGAGACCGGGTTTCTTTTTCAAGCTGTCATAAGAATCTTTTCTCTCTCTGTCTCTCTTTGGAGTGCCTATTAAATCCCGCTTATAATGTCTATGTTTTCCTCTTTACCCAAACTTGTAGCCCCTCCAGAAAAAGTTTCTGATCTTGGTTCAGGTCCTGTTTGGTTTGCATTTTTATTCACAGTTCTATAACTATAAATGTAAAACCATAGCATTTGGTAGTTTGGCTATTTTTGTACAAGTCATCTCACACCTTTTGTGTGACAGACAGATTTCTTTCCACCTCCACATATGAAATCTTTTGATCAGACTTCCTAAAAGGCTAATGCTCCCAATGGACGCTGTACAGAGCATTTGGAACTTGCAGGCCACAACAAACTCAGTGTTAATCCAACAGATTAGTAACTGATGACTGTCAGGAAATGTAGGAACACTTCATAAATTTACATCTTGTTCAAGGAGAACTGGTTGAACACTGCAAAAACAGTGTTCATTCAAATTCCGAATGGCTTTTTAGTTCAACTACATTTATGTCTCTTTTTGGTTCTTATCAACCATCCATCCAAATGGATTGTTATTCATATAAATATTTGGGGAATAGCTATCCATGTGACAACAGAAATATTCTGGAGTGGTATAGCTGCGTTGGTCCCAGTATATTAGAGACAAGGTGGGTGAGGTAATATCTTTTATTGAACAAACTTCTGTTGATGAGAGAGACAAGCTTTCAAGTTACACAGAGCTCCCCTACTGGGGACCTGAAGAAGAGCCCTGCATAGCTTGAAAGTTTGTCCCTTTCACTAGCAGTAACTGGTGCAATAAAATATATTACTTCACCTACTTGGTCTCTCTAACAGGAGAATTTATTATGCATTATGTTTAATTTGCTATTCTCCTGATTAAAAAAATGTTTCAGTCATCCAGTCAGGGAAGTGGAAATTGTACCATGTGACTTAGGTGACCATTGTGCACCATGAATAACAAGTATACAATAGTTCACAAACAATCCAGAGGCTGAAAAATTTTTGAACTACTGTGAATAATTATAAATACCAGATACACTCACAGAACTGGGGGCAAGTTCATGAATAAGTAACAAAAGAAAGGATGCTTAATTTATTAGACAATGTATTAAGCATAAATAGGTCTCTGCTTTCCAGCATCTTGCTAGGCAAGGAGAGATTGAAAACAGTTTTAGAATAGACTGCTTTTTTCCTGGGTTAATTATTCGTATCGTCTAAAACTATGCTCCTTTCTGTTGGACCCAGTACACTACACTGTGGCAGGACATTTTGTGGTTGAGTCTTCTCTGCCCCCCATAACTCCTCTGTGTCAGATCAACAACTGAACAGTTCATTCTCTGCGTCCTTCATTGTCTTATTTTGGTATTAAAAGGAGATTTTTTAAGTATGTGTAACTATGACGTTAACTGCATTCACATATTGGAAACATTGGGAAGTGTATTAATGCATTATTGATGCAAATAGCTTACACCACCAATTGGAATCCCAGTTAGGGTATCTGGAAAGCCACATATGGATCAGGGGCTGAGCCCTAAGTAAATATAGTCACAGATACATAGATGTCTAAAAACGGGGGTATAAAACCTGCTGCATTAATGTTCACAAGTGGGACATTGGGAGTGATTGAGTAGGTGAAAGCTCAACACATCATTTCCTCTTGTGATGATCTCCATTAACTTTTCCCTCCATCTTTGCTTTAGCCAGTCTCTATAATGCTGTAAGTGTGTAAGCACCAAGGATTGATTTATTCTGCCCTAGCCAGCAAGGTGCAGGTATGCACAATCCAGGGGACAGTTCAATTGCATGTTGAGCATATTATCCAAATATAACTCATAAAGTCACTGTGTTTTCTACCAATCTCATCTTCTTAATTAACTCCAAGTGGCTGCCAGAATAAAGAACCTGGTAGTTGTGACAAGAGCATTCACACCCCAAACTAATCCAAAGCTACAGTATGAATGTGTCACCCTCTCACAGTAGGCTTATAGGAAGGGTAAAGAGCTGCTGCTAAAGTAGTTTTTTCTCTTAATTAATTAGCCTCTTAGAGTTGGTAGGACAACTCCCACCTTTTCATGTTCTCTGTATGTGTACATATATATCTCCTCACTATATGTTCCATTCAGGGGTGGCTCTAGACATTTTGCCACCCCAAGCACGGTGGCATGCCGTGGGGGGCGCTCTGCCGGTTGCCGGTCCCGCGGCTTCGGTGGACCTCCTGCAGGCGTGCCTGCGGACAGTCCGCTGGTCCTGCCTGTGGGAGGTCCACCGGAGCCGCGGGACCAGCGGACCCTCCTGGCGACCGGCAGAGCGCCTCCTGTGGCTTGCTGCCCCAAGCACGCGCTTGGCACGCTGGGGCCTGGAGCCGCCCCTGGTTCCATTCTATGCATCCAGTGAAGTGGACTGTAGCCCACAAAGGCTTATGCTCAAATAATTTTGTTAGTCTCTAAGGTGCCACAAATACTTCTGTTCTTTTTGCAGATATAGACTAACACCGCTGCTACTCTGAAACCTGCTGAAGTAGGGTAAGAATAAGTGCCCATAACTCAAATTACAGCAGTTTAGTTTTGGAGCTGAATGACCAGGGTTCTAATCCTAGCTTCCAACTGGAGGTGATTATAGTCATTGTACCTGTTGTCTGCAACATGTGATTGAGTTACACTCCACACTATTAAAAACTCCATTTCTTCCCTTTTCCACTGACTTGACCCACTCTTGTTTATCAGGTTAATGAAACTTGTTTCTGGATGTGCTTGTATAATTTCTCCATAGATAATATAAAGCAAGTGTGTGTGCTTAAATGGGATGATCAACGCCGCATATTTCCTAGATGAATTGATTACTTCCTGGAAAGAATTACCACTCAGAGTGACCAATTCAACTCCGATTTTTTTTTAAAATTGTTACCCATGCTGAATTTGTCAGGACTTAACTACAATGTAGGGTGCACAAACAACTCCGGTATTAGAAATACAAAACCAAACCCAGAGTACAGGTGAATTTGGAAGGCTTTGCTATTGTGTTTTACAATTTAAACTGTGGTGTGACTACCAGTGATGTTACACTTACAAAACAAACAAACAAACAAAGTTATATCAAAATTCAGTACAGCTGTTTGTTGTTTGTAGTAATCATTCACTTGAAGTAATCATTCAACTATGTGGATGCTGCCCATCATTCAGACTCAGGTTCAAACTGGCTGTTATGTTTTTGGAAGTTTCCAAAGGCAGGGAATTTCTGAGTGCACTTAGGATCAGCTAACGCATGTAGGAGAGCTTATGAGGAGATTGGGTGGTGGCTTTATGGGTGCAGGACAGGTATGGGAGTCAGGAAAATTGGACTCTATTTCCTGAGTGAATGAAATAAACCTTATTCTAAGGAAAAAAGAACAGGAGTACTTACTTTTTTCCTTACTACACCGACAAAGGTGGGCAGGGAAATGGAGGCACAATTAGGTGAAGTAATTTAACTGAAGTCATACTGTGCATCAGTGGCAATCTGGGAATAGAATTTAGGCCTCCTGAATTCCATGCCAGTGCTCTAAGGAAAAAAGAACAGTGGCACCTTAGAGACTAACAAATTTATTTCAGCATGAGCTTTCGTGAGCTACAGCTCACTTCTTCGGATGCATAGAATGGAACACACAGACAGGCGATATATATACATACATATTTATACATATTCTAAGGGTTTACATGGTGCATAGGCCTAGCTTAACTCTCTGTACAGGAGTGAATTTCACTCTGAGAGTGAAGACAAAAGGGCTGCAAGCACAGCTAAAGCAAACTTGTTTCAAAATTTCGGCAAGCATTTACAGGGGAACCTGTTGCAGAATTTGCCGAACTCTGATTCCCTCCAGCAGGTCTGGATTCCAACTCTTTTTATTATTTGTATTATGGTTGCACCTAGAGGCACCAATTGTGATTTGGTCTCCATTGTGCTAGGTGCTGTACACACGCATAGTCTGAGACAATCCCTATTCTGTAGATCGGACAAGCTAAACATACTACACCGACAAAGGTGGGCAGGGAAATGGAGGCACAATTAGGTGAAGTAATTTAACTGAAGTCATACTGTGCATCAGTGGCAATCTGGGAATAGAATTTAGGCCTCCTGAATTCCATGCCAGTGCTCTAAGGGTTGCTTCTCCTGTCCCTAAGCCTAAATATTTATCCTAAACTGAAACAATGCCTGTTTGGAAGTGTTTTGACAAATTACATTTACAAACAAAATAAAACTAAACCACATGGAAAAGAAAACATTTCGGAGGGAGAAAATCAACACCACTGCTCCAATGCACCTGGACCAATCAATGATAATAGTGCATGAATCAGCAGTATATCCTGATGGGTTTTACAGCATCATTTTGTCCATTTATTTAAAGCATCTTAAGTGCAGGACTTCGCATGAAAAGTTTCTGCAATCATAACACTTTCCTTTTGTTGCTAAACAGTAGGCAATCAGTGGGTGTAAGTAATTGTCTGAGGCATACAAAAGATGAAGGTTTGCTGGGTTTTCTGGCTAAACTCTGCAGATGTTTTCTTCAGCTAATCAAGCTTTGTCTTTAAATTGTTTGTTTGTTGTAGTTTTGCTGAGACTGACATCCTCAGTGAAAATTCATGTGTTTACGAAATAGCACAGATGTTGGGCAAATGGCAAAGATTGGATAATACTTCAGAGTAGAGATGGGCAAATCAATTTGCATTTACCTTGCCCCACCTTGAACCTTTGCCCAAATCTCAAATTAACTCTTTTTAGAGGCAAAAAGAACATTTCTCTTTTGTTTTATTTTTCATTTTCTCCCATTCCCACAAGATCCCCAGCTCCAGCTGAGGCGCTTGGGTAAGCGCCAGAAAAAGCTATTCTAAACCAAACTGAAACCTCTGGTGCTTTTGAAGATTGAGCTGAGAGGGTATAAAGAGGATAAAGGTTTCCTCCCCAGTTTGGTCATGTACTGGCTGTTGTGTGTTTGTTTGTTTTGTTTGTTTTCCCCCAAGAGGAAGTAGAAAGTTAGTATATAGAACTAGTCAGGATTTTTTCAATGCAATGCTTTTTCATCAGAAAATGCTATTTATTGAAATAGCACTTTCATGGGAAAAGGTTGGTTTCAATGAATTTCTTGATTCAACAAACTGTGAAAAAAGAGTTTCAAAATTGTCTAAATGTTTCATTGTGCCATTCTTAAATAAATAAAAATCTGGTTTTCCAGTTCAAGAAATGAATTGTCATGTCATAACTTAAGATAATTATAGCTTTTATTTAGTGTTAGGTTTTTAAATAAAAATGGTTGAAATTTTTGGATTGGAACAATTATTTTTGGATTGGAACAATTATTTTTTTATTTAATTTTCAGTTCAAGGATATTTTTCAGATTTACAATTTTTGTTCTGATTTGGAATAGGCAAAAATATCTGAATCTTGATAATTTTCACAAGGTAGGTAAATCATTTCCCATCTGTCTGTAGTTGTAAATAAGCCAAACCATTCAAAGCTAGTCTAAGATTCCAGTCAACTACAGCTGCACAAGAGGTACGGATGCATCACTGCATCTCCCTGGACGCTGCCATTGACTCACTGAACAGTGGAAATATGCATAGCAAGAGTTGCCTCTAGTTATTTTTTCATCCAGTTATTCTAAATGTTTTGACTTTTCAAAAAAAAATTAATATAAATCTGTGCTGTTTATACACAGAACCTAAACACACTGACAACAAATAGAAACAAAAAAGTAGATGACCCCTTGACGCAAAACCAGTGGCTTTATAAATTATTTGTTTGGTGAGAGGATAAAAGCAATGCAGGGAATTAATCAACAATCTGGATCTGGAAGATTATATGGAAAGCTACATTTTGGGTATTACTGAAGTGGGAAGTAAGATGCGGAAAAGGTTGGTACTCACTCTCATCCCTAATGGCCGGAACCTTAGCTGTTGTAAATCAACTATGGTCTACTGGTCAGTGGAAAGATGCCAGTTTACACCAGCTGAGCATCTGGCCCAAAGCATAGTTATTGGTATTCGCTGTAAAAGTATGTCATCATCAGAACATCGTTATGGAGGTCTGGTCCATCAGAAGGACATTACATCTGGTTAGATGTCCACCAACAATATCATTTTGGACATCTTTAATGACATTGCTCATGTTTCGTTCACTGTTTGATGACTGGAATAATTATGTAAAGTGAATCAGAATATTCACTTTCTGCATCTAGCCATCACCCTTAGCACTGAATAATGGCTCTCCAGAATGACTACTGAAAGCTTGAAAAGTGCCACATCTTGTACAGTTGCAGATTTATAACTCAGAAAAAGCCAAGCTCCTGTGCTTCTCCAGGTAACCATTGAAAAGTCCAAACTAATCTCTTATACAGATAAAACTCCCAACCTGTGCGCTATGCCAGTGAGAAGCTTGACTTTGTAAGGACAAGCTAGGAAGGATAGTGGCCAGAGCATCATTGGCAGGAGTCTCAGTATGAGTCTGACCAATTTGGCAGCACAAAAAAACAGGTCTTGTGCTTTGGCAGTGCAGGAAAAGAAGGGTTTCTTTGTCTCCACCACAACATTTGCAAAGTTTTAATTGATGGAACTGTTCTATCATAGAATCATAGAATCATAGAATTCAAGATCAGAAGGGACCATTATGATCATCTAGTCTGACCTCCTGCAAGATGCAGGCCAAGACAATAAGCACACTCCACCCTCCACCACTCACTTGACCCCCCCCCCCCCCCATGGAGGAGGAGGGAGAAAAAAACCCCAGCCCCACCCCCCTTCCCTGGGGGAAAATTTCTTTTCCCCCCAAAAATGGTGGTCAGCTGAAACCGAGCATGCGGGGCAAAGACTCCAGCTATATACTCTTGAAAAATGTTATATCATATCATTGACCCATTGTACTATTTAATATTGACCTACCTACTGCCCATCATTCTCCTTATCCTATCCTATCATATATTCATTATCTTAATTATTTAATCTCATAACCTTCCTCTTCCTTCTGCGCCTTCACTGTTTCTGTAGGTTCTTCCCTGATTGCACTCTGATGGTCAGAAACACTTCATCTTTCTTCAAGCCCCTGATTCCTGATGACAATTATTATGTGTCCTCACTGTGTCCCTTGATTCTTAATTTGACTATATCTCCTATCATATCCCTATATTAATTATATAATATATAATATCTTAATCTTAATCTCTCTTTCTCCTTTCTTTGGTTAAGGAAAACAACAGTCCTCCTCTCTCCTTTTCTTTCATACGACAGGCCCATTCTTCTTCCTTTTTTGCCTTCTTTTGTACCTTTTCCATCCGTTTTTTGTCCTCATGTGTAAACCAACAAAACTGCAACCAATACTCCCTCTCCAAAATCTTATATAATATATATATATATTTATCCTATCCTCTACTATCTCCTCCTCCTCTTATCCAAGCACAAGAAAACAAGCATTAGCTTTTTCATCACCACATTCACATCTCATTTTCATCATTCCGATCAACATTCTTCAACTCCTTTCCTCCTCCTCCTCCATCTCCAACAACTAAACAAAACAAAACTAAATAAAAAAAACAAAAAAAGTCTCACCATTATATATAACATAACACACACATCACTTATACCTTTACCCTACTACCTATACCTAATCTCCCCAAGACAATCCCAATTTTTTTTCCATCATCATATTTCATCCTTCCCATAGTCATCTCACCCATCAACCATCCTCTCCTTCTCTCCCTCCTCCTCCTCTACTGTTCCCAGGCGTCCCAGCAATTAATTAAATAAAAAAAAAATCAGACCTAAAACCAACTAAAAAACACCACACACACCCTCCCTCCAACCAGTCCCCTTCTACTCCAGTTTACCTCTGCATCCTCTCCCTAACCAGCTCCTTATCCACCTTTGGATTTGGCAATACCTCCCAACTTTCATTATCTTTATCAGCCCACTCTCTCTCTTGGGGTTCAGTCATAATAAATAAATATAAATCAAAAAAAAGAAAAAAAAACACCTGAACTCCACTGGTAACCCCCCCTCCTCCGACAGTTCCCCCCCTTCACGATCGACTCTGCAGTCCCCCCTTAACCAGCTCCTTATCCACCTCTGGATTTTCATTTTGATCCCCATCTTTTCCAATTTAACCAGTAATTCCTCATGGTATCATCATATCATCAAACTTATTACTGAATAAGAGATATATTAGATCATTTCCTTTTCTCTAAAAAAAATCTACTTTCAAAGAAGAAGAAGAGGTTCAGTTTGGTGATCTATCACCTACTAAATCCATGCTGTAATTAATCTATCCCAGTTGCCACCGGCCTCATGCGAACCACCTCTCTTTAAAGATTTTTCCATGACTTTGCATACTACAGATGTTAAACTAACAGGCCTGTAGTTACCCAGGTCACTTTTTCCCTTCTGATATATATAGGAACATTCGCTAAAAATCTCAGTCACGGTACACAAAAACAATTTAGAGATTTAAAAAAAATTGCTAACACGGCTAGCAAATATCACTGCCAATTCCTTAATATTCTAGGATGAAGATTATCCGCCCCCTGATTTACTCGTTTAAGCTGTTCAAGTTTGGCTTTTACCTCAGATACCGTAATGTCTACCCCCATATTTTCATTCCCATCGGTCCCTCTATCACTATTCCTTAGCCCTTCATTAGCCTCATTAAAGACCGAGGCAAAATATTCGTTCAGATATTGTGCCATGCCAAGATTATCCCTAATCTCCACTCCGTTTAAAGTTTTAAGCGGTCTTTGTTTGTTGGTAAACAAATAGTCTAGTGAATCTGGACATTATTCATTTGGATTCAGAACCAAGTATTTTATTCTAATGAATTTTCTGCTTACTTCTCAGATAAAATCATTCAGATTTGGACTTGACTTCTCAGCCCATATAAGGACAGATCCATGTGTGATGGGAACATTTGCAATGTCTTCTCTGCTTGAATTCCAGCCAGTACAACTGACTGCAGTTCTTGAGATGCTTGAAGAATTATAGGCTATAATTTGCAATTATGGATCCACATAATTAGGGCTTGTCTACATTACGTGCTGGATCGACGGGCAGTGATTGATCTAGCAGGGATCGATTTATCGCATCTAGTCTAGATGTGATAAATCGACAGCTGAGCGTTCTCCCATCGACTCTGATACTCCACCAGGGTGAGAAGCACAGGCAGATTTGACAGGAGAGCATCAGCCATCGACTTACCGCAGTGAAGACATCACGGTAAGTAGATCTAAGTACGTCATCTTCAGCTACTTTATTCACATTGCTGAAGTTGCGTAACAGATCAATTTTCCCCCTGCCCCCAAGTGTAGACCAGGCCTTAGTTGGTGAAGTCCAGCATGGAGAACTTTTGCCTAGATACTTGGTACTAGCTATTTGGATGGCTGGGACAATCTCTGAAGGGGAATAGGTTGATGTAAAGCCACCTTTGCAGCTTCCTGGGGTGACAGTCATTGGTCCAACCTAGAGGGACATCTTAGAGCAGCATTGGAGGTATTCAAAATTACATCTCTTTCAATGGCCAACATTGGACGATTCTGGTAGCCAGGGCTTATCAGAGTATCTGTAGTGCTCCAACTGTTCCCTCTAAATTCTTATGAGAATCAAACAAACCTGGCTATTAGTTCTGTGTCATGGGTGGATTTCCTCATGTCAGGACTTTCTTCATGTGACCAAATAAACCAGTAAGCCAGTGCAAAGTGGCCACAGCGAGGGCTAGAATATATCCCATTGGATCAACTACTGAGGAAATTTCTTCTGTACAGGAAAGTTGGGTACTAGCAGCACGTAAAAAAGTTTGCCCATTGCTCATGAAGCCGTCCCTTGACATTAGTGTTATGTCTACACTCTAATGTGCAGTGAGTCTCCAAGTCTGGGGAGACAGGCTTATGCTAGTGGGGCTTTGTCTCCAATCTTGTTCAGGGAACATTGAGAAAGAAGTAGCAATGAACCCTGGGCAAAAATATTCAAAAGTATTCATTAATTCTGGGTGACTTGATTTTGTTGTCTGGTCAGCTTGAGACACCTAGGGACAGATTTTCAGAGATGCTAAGAACTTTTGGCTCCCTTTGACTTCAGTTAGATTTGCTGTGGCTCGATACTTCTGAAAGTCAGGCTGCTTTTATTTAGATGCCTAAATATGGATTTCAGAGTCTCATTTTAGTGAGCTAGTTTAAAACATTCAGCCTCACTAACTAAAAACTGGCAGAAGAAACAGGCAGAGAAGTGGGTGGGGGTTGCAGAAAAGGGAAGAAACTTGTAATTCCCCTATAACCATGTTTGTTGGTAATTTGTAAACATCCTGGAAGAGGTGGGTCTTCTGGAGGGATTATTACTTGCTCCTCTATGGCATTAGCACAAAATGCTGCTCAAGCACTGTAATGTGTGCTGATTTGTTGTGAAGTGCTGCCACTTGTCTATCTTGATAAATTGGTCCATATAAAGAATGGTTCTCTTAATATACAGAGCACTCTGGATTTCGCTTGGTCAGGACAGTTATTTACACTGAAAAAAACTATGATCTTTTTCCAGTTTTCAGGGGTAAAAGGGCCCTTCATTTACTAATTTTTTGCAGCCCCAGCAAAGTAAGCTAATCAGGGACAGGTTGTATGTCTATCTGCCAAGTTAAAAGCAGGGCTTGTGAATACACTGCATACCTCAGATGCATTCAAGTGTGCACCTGGTGTTAGTTAATTGGGTGAAGAGGTTTTGCCTGTGGGTGGAAAGGAATTAGTGACAGAAGTATTTTCTATTCTCTCACTATAGTCCCCCTAACCCCGATGCAATGAGATGAAGAGCATGATTGACTGTTCTATTTTTGCAAGACCAGCTAGGTCAAGACCCAGGAAAGTTCAAGGTTAGAAGGAGGATTATCTGATTTACAAAAGATAAATAAGCAGGTTCTATGATACACCAAGGACACATGTCTTCCCTCTCACTGAGTAAATCTTGAACGCTCCTTGGAGGAAAGGAGCGGAGAGTCATTATGGTGACCCTCGACGCTGGCTTCCTGGCTTCTCCAGCAAGATGTCTGGAAGTGAGGAAAGCAAAGAATGTGTTTTGCTCCACTATGTGGTGTCAACATGTAGCCCTCCCCCCCCTCCCCCCCAAAAAAAGAAAACTCTGCAGCTATAGGGAAATAAAATTGTGACAGTTAATGAGAATAATACATAAATGGTGATGTTTTGCAGTCCTAGAATATGTCCCAGGGAAATTTCAAAGAGCCTTACAACCATTTAGGTAGATTACGCTCACAATACCCCAGTGGTTATACCAGTTTTAGAGATGGGGAAACTGAGACACAAAGACTGAAGGCCAAATCTTGCACACACTTCTGGGATGCAGAGGGTTCTGCACATCACAGAACTGGTGGCCTGCTGCAGGATTGGAAGGGAGGACTGTCAAAATGCATGGACCCAATCCCCAGGATGTATGCTCCCCTATTCCATGAAGCTCAGTTCAACTGGGGCTCCTTCTATGCTATAGCAAAGGCAGTTGGTGTGGGTGTGGGCTGGCTGAGGAGAGACGTAATATGGCCTGAGAAGGCAGGATTATATTCCCTCCACTCACCCTTTTGCCATGCCTGTTTATTCATGCTAACAATGGTTGGGAAGATTAGCCCCTAACTGACTTGCCAAGGTCAAACAGTGAGTCAGTGGCAGAGCCAGAAACACAACTCAGCTCTCCTGCATTGTATTGAAGAAAGCATCCCTCTTCTCCAGCAGACAAGAGGTCTTCATGCTAGCAATGGAAAATGCAATTGAGTCAGACTTCTGCAGCTGCCTAACTCAGTGCTAGAGAAGGGAGAAGACCATATGGGTTTGTGAGACAGGATCTCCAGGTTGCTAGCCATGTTGTAGAATGCTCTAAAACAGGTGGACTTGCCTAGCAACAAAATGAAGGAGTTGTTGGGAGGGTCTTTTTGAAGATATTTGGGGATAAATCATACTGATTTCATGAATTTAGGAGCTAATCTCAATTATTTTAATTGGTTTTGTAGTGAGGCGGTCTGGCTCCTGGCCGCACCTGAGAGGGAGGAGCCAGAACCGCCGCCACAGTGGGCGGAGCCATTGCCGCCTGTCCCCGCCTCCCGGAAGTCAAGGGGCGGGACAGGAAGTATAAAAACCCCAGCCCAGCGCTCAGTTGCAGCCCGGCGGCCGGAGAGGACAGACGCTCCTGACCGAGCTCCTGCTGGACCTAGCCTGCCCCGAGCCAGGTACCCCGAAGAAGGCTGTCTGAGCCTTCCCCGAGCCTGGTATCCTGAAGTGGACTGGCCGAGCCTCCCCCGAGCACGGTACCTCGAGGAGGACTGGCCGAGCCTTCCCCGGGCCCGGTACCCCGAGGAGCTACCTGAGCGTAACCCGGACCCGCGTCCTGAGGAGCAGCCCAAGCTAGCCGACACTCAGCACGACGAGGAGCCCATGGTGTGGGACCCAGCGCCGGACACCGGTACTGAGCAGGTATCCATGGAGGGGGAAATGGAAAGTAGCCCGGGGGTAGCTGACCCCAGTTTGGCTACAGTGGACGTTGAGCCGATGTCGGTGTGTTGCGGTCAGGACCCCACTGACCCAGTAGCAGACTAACTGCTGCTGTTAGGGCCCCGGGTTGGGACACAGTGGAGTGGGTGGGCCTGTGTCCCCCCTGCCACCCCACTCACGGGTGGCAGTCTCCCCCTCACCCCAGCGCTCAGACAGTGAGCCCTGAACTATTGCTGTTGCTCAGCTCCTGCCAAGGACCTGAGCCCTGAACTATTGCTGTTGCTCAGCCCCTGCCTGAGGGTCTGAGCTAGAGCTGCTGTTTGTTGCCCCGCCCTGACTAAGGGCTTGATCTACTGACTCTGTTTATTTTTGCTCAGCCCCTGCCTGAGGGTCTGAGCCCATGGACCTTCGGAGACTGACTTGCAGATTTAGACCGTGTAGTGAGGCGGCCTGGCTCCCGGCCGCACCTGAGACGGCCGAGCCCCCACACCGGACCCTTACAGGTTTCTTCAGGGAATTTCATTGGTCAGAACTAGGAGGGACAGGTTTTCCCTAGGAAGAAAAAGATAAACCAATCCTTCTTGCATGTGAGTTCAATTTGACAGAAATAGATTTATGTGTAGCAGGAAGTACATAATCAGAAGCACGAGCAGAACAAAATCAACTCAACTTTGGAACTTGTCTAATCTCCTCTTAACCTTAACTAAAACTGGGAGGACCATGTCAATTTAAAAAGATGGAAAGGTTGTGATTATCTGATCTGTCCTGTTAGGCCCTGGTTCAGCAAGATACATCAGTTTGTGAGTAGTCTCACTGAAGTGACACATGCTTAAATACTTTGCTGAATTGGAGCCTTAATGTCATATCTAATGTGTCCTTGGCACTGCACCTAAGGCCAGATCCAAAGCCCATTGAACTCAGTAGAAAGACTGGCTCCTATTGTACTACAACAGTACATAAAAATAGTCCTGCATCTTAAGAGAAAACGCTGTAAATTTTCAGTCTTTCAGAGAGATGAATTCTTAGGCTATGCTGAGTGGAATACATGTACACTCTCCAAAGAGTTCAGCCTCATTCTCACTTGCATTGCTGTAGTGAAGAGAGTAACTCTCTGGTAGTTTGCAGAGTTACATGTATGAAAGTGAGAGAAATGTTAGCTTCTATGGCCTTGATTCTCTACGACCTCATCCCCTGTGAAAACAAGTGTACATCGGGTGTCAAATACTACCATTCTGATCTGGTAGCTCTTTACACTGATTTTATGCCGACTGTCTCTGAAGAGTTAACCCTCATGCTCACTTGTATTGCTATAGTCAAATTCTTTCAGGCATTTCTACTGCAAATCTCTCTATCATGTGTTTGACTAGATCGAAGGAATTCCCTCTGGTCTGAAATTCAGCTTCTTAAGCCTATTGTAAGTGCTGAAGATGATAACATCCTCATTTGGGGGTATCAGAAGAGGTAGGAGATACATATACCATATTAAGAACATTCAGCCATGGGAAGAAGAGAGGAGCTATTAGAGTAGTAAGAATAATCATTCACAAACACTTTGGTGATTTCTAAATAGGATTTCACATTGATGTGCTTTCATTCCTTCTTTGTGAATGTTCAAACGAGTGAAGTTATGCTCATCCATGTTCATGAAAATAAAAAAATCAATAAATCAATTAATGAAATTTTATTTGGTGACAAAATCAAATTTGGCTTAAGGGAAAGAACCTTATGAATCTGAGGTCACAAGGCTTGTGGACTTGTGACTCAGGTGACAAGGCACACTGCTTGCATATTGAATGTAAACTCGCATAAAACATTACTTGAACAATTTTGAACAGTGAATAAATGTGTAAAAAATCAGTCCATTTGTGGATAATTTGCAAAGAACAGACACTAAATTTGATGAATAGATTTTCCAGTGTCAATTATTCACCCTGCTTCACTAAGAATAGTGATTCAGTTAAATCACTGAACCTGATCATTTGTCTTTCTTTTTTTCCTTCCTCACATACAGGTTGGTTCTCATCTCCATCATATTGTGTTCAGTGTCACCAAATTGTTCATGAAGAGGCTGTCAATACACATAACAGGGTGTCTCTGAATATTTGAATAGCAGGAGAAGATGGGGGTTCATGAGCAGAACATTTCCCCAATTTTTGCCCCTTCTCCCTGAGATTTTAACTGAACAAGGTGCTTAAGGATGTGCCTATCTTTAAGCACACTCATAGTCCCATTGACTTCAATGGGGCTTGCTTTTGTACCATGCCAAATTGGGGCCTGAATGGGGACTTGACTGAAGAAGAAAGACAGCAGCTGGAATCTGTGATGAGGAAACTCAAATCAGAAGACAAGCAGAAAAAGAAACACTGAAAATGTCACCAACACATGGATTAATGCTTGAAGTTTTGTTTCATTTCATTTCTCTTTCTTTCTTTCTTTTTCTAAACTTCATTAATAGAAATAATTACACATTAGTATGGCTGGCCGCAAAGGTCTATTAGCCACAATTTAATTGTCTTTAGAATTAAAAGTCAAATTTCCACATTTATATCAAAAAGAGAGTGTGAGAACTTGAGAATAGTAATATTATTATTTTGGTCCATCTCCTGGGTTTTCCACCATCAATAAGTTAAAAGCAGTTTTTAATAGCAGACACACCGAGGGAGACTTGTTATTTTTGAACTTTCAAGTCATTCTGTTTTAATCTGTGATCTGATATTTTTATGAGGCGTTGTTGGGTTTGCAGGGTTGGGGAGGGTTTCCTGTCTGACTGCAACAAGCAACTTTTCCTTCAGCTTTCAAAATGGTGAGGTTAGCAGAGGTCCAGCTACAGTTACGCAAAAATTATAATAATAAAAACATAATAGAAACCAGGGAACTTGGAATTCAGCAGGAGCATGAACTTTTTACCCTTCAAAATCAGAGCTTTTGCCTTCTTGCCTAAGGTGTCAGTCTGTTTACCTAGTCATCACTGTCAAAGAGCTTTCCTATGGAGGAGGTTTTAAAAAATAATATTGTATTTGTAGCTCTACAATATAATTCCTGTTTTATAGATTGAGCAAACAGGATCAAAGAATAAAAAATAGATGCAAAGAAATAAATTCAATCCTGGCGTTAATATTGACTTCAGTGCAGATCCACCTTCTTACAATGGGACTGCATTTGCCCCGAGGACTCTAAACTGCAACATTATCTTTTTTGTTGTTGTTGGATTTTTCCTCCATTTATTGAACAGTTAACCAGTTCTTCTTTGCCTCTCCTTCTCCTGATACGCTCCTGCTATTATGTAATGATCATTACAGCCTTTCCATTGGCAGGTTCACCTCCTGCCTTCTTTCCATCATCAGTGCTTGCAGGAATACTGAGTGCATATGCAGGGGCAGCAGTGATTGCTCATATCTCTCCTCCATAGCAGTAAACAGTTGATGCCCTGGAGCTATATCTGATACTGGAATATGTACTACTATCACTTTGTTTCTTTTGCTGTGTCCTTCAGATCTCAGCTTTTTAAACAGCCAGTATATACCCTAATGGAAGATTCTTATATAAATTAGTAGTTGCCTCCTAAGGGGAAAACAGGTGTACTAACATAAAGAGATAAACAATAATCTTATACAAAGAACATCCAGAGAATATGGAAACTTTCCAAACATCCAAAGTGCAATAGATGGGGAAAATCCCAAAAGACATAAATTCAGACATGATTTTACTTCATTAGGAGATTTGTACACTCATGATTTTGTCTCATGATTTTGAACCATGTCTTGAAACAAAGGCAGGGAGTGTGATCTAGTGACTAGAACAAAGGAATAGGAGTCAAGGCTTCTGATCTGTCCTTGGAGCCACCATGACTACCATACAACCTGAAGCAAGTTACTAACCATGATCATTTTGTTCTTCAGTTTAGCTGTGTGTAAAATTGAAGTAATAGCCCCTGCTGACAGGTAGGTGGTTGGGCTTTCAGACCCCAGGATGAAAGTTGATATGTCAGTGCCAACTATGATTAATTATGAGTCTAAGAACATCACATTGCTTTTAGTAAGTCAGGCTATAAAGCTGTCAGCCATAAGGTTGCTTTTATCACCTCTTACAAACCTTGTACTACTCTTTTTCATACAACGTAGAGCTATCTCTGGATATTATTATGTACATAATACAGTATGCCCAAGAGATTTAATAGACAAATAAAGCACTGGGCCCTGCCCCAAAAAATGTAGATTCGAAGTTAAGATTTAACTTGGCAGGATTGCATGTAATCAGCTGGGGGTAAAAAAAAGGAATAGAAGGTCAACACAAAGAAGATCACAAAGTCGCTTTCTCTGACCATTATCAGAGATAACAAAGGATTTGTCTGGTTGTTATTCTTAGAGAGTTAGAGTTGGATTTGCACGCATGGCTCATCAAAAAATTGAGAGGTTTTGTGTGAATGAATTTTATCTTGTGCATTTCTCCTAAACTGTTCACTCTGGCTCTTCACTACAAATAGTACAAACGATGAGCCAAAGCCTGAGAAATGCATCTTTATTTCATTAAATGTGGACACTCGGCTCAGTGATAGGTACCTAAACGTATATCAGACAGATGAGCAGAAAGGCAGGAAATTATACTGAATATCTTCTATTTGTGATTCAATAGTTGAGCTGTAGGACTGGTCATTGGAGTCACATGGTAGTGTTCTAGTCGTCTTACTGGATGACCTAGCCTTTATAAACTATTTCCATTAGAAGTAATGTTCTTATTTGTCATGACACTGATTTGATTTCATGATTAAGTGAATCTCAGGTAGGGCTCCAAATTTACTTTTGAAGAACACCCATTTGATGAAATCTGTATGATTGTGAAAAGTTAATGGGTACAAGCACAGTCCAAATAAAATTTTCTTTAGAATTTTCTGAAATGTTTGTGAATAGTTTTTGGCAATATTGAGGTTTCTGGTAAACAAATTGTGGCTGTCTTGCTTTTACAGAAGCAGTGGAAGAATTAACTTATTTGGACCAGATTTAGGATGTATTAGCAATTTTAGAGATCTACAGGCCTTTGTCCAGTAACGGCCTGTAGACATTCATGGAATATATTAACTGAAAGTTATAACAACAGGCTCAGTTAACAGACATTGCTTTTGGTTAACTTTTAGCCCAGTTCCCAGGACTAAAACCTTAACCTGCAACGAAGTTTGATAAGAAATATTGTTTATGGGTGCAATGTACTGTAAAATTCTCAGCTGTTATGACACTCACACATCAGTAAAGCAACCTACTTCAAAAACATGTTCATGTCCAACAGCAAAAAAACACACTTTAAAACAACCTTCAGCAACAGTAAAATACAATCTGTAATAACAGTTAACCATAATAGTACTTCAGGGACCTATATACCAGAGTATTAAAATAAATGGGTCACAAGCATTCCAAATGCAGCTTTTCCCTGTGTAAGCCAAGGCTACCTCCACTTTAGGACTCTTACTAAAGGACATCCAGTTGACTTAAATTAATTGCACAAATCATGGGTTCTCCAGGGGGAAAAGAAACTAAGGACAAAGACTGCCCATTGGTGTCTATATAAAATATGTTTTTAAACTAACAGCTTTTCTAGTGAGAATATGCAGAGAGAGAGGGGCAGGTTTCATGGATAAAGCACTGGATTGCAGCTCAGGAGAGTGGGTTCTATTCCTGATTCTTCCACTGACCTGCTATTTGACCTGAGCCAAATCACTGCACCAGTCTCTGCCTCATTTTCCCCATCACACTACCGTATGTTTAGATTATTACCATATTGGGGTGGGGGCAGTCTCTTACTGTGTGTTTATACAGTGCATAGCAAAATAAGACCTTGATTTTGGTTAGGCCCTCTAGGCACTACTTTGCTATAAATAAATTAATAATTAAAGAAATTTTCTTGCTGTCAAATATAATCTAAACATGTATAAGTACAGCAACTCATTAGTTCTTTAAAATTATTATTATTTGTATTGAGTTGAGTTAGTGTATGCTGACAGGTATTGGACTGACGACCCTATGAACTGAAATCCTCTAGTAACTTTACCAACAAAATATCAGCACAAGCTTCCTCCTTACTGCTTAGAGAATTCAGGGATAATTCAATGTGCCTGAAAAGTGGCCTGACGAAGCACCCTTTGGGAAGTATATTTTCCCCATCCTTTCAGAGTGTGGCCTTTGCTGACTGTGCCAACAAGAGGGCTAATTCTTCTGCGGCAAGTTATGCACTAGGAGCTGTACTGAGATCCACAGCTCAGTTTACATAGGTCAAACGGTCATCAGATGATAATGACTTTCAGTCACTACTATCTGAGGTTGGATTTGAAGCAGCATCCTAAGGGTCAAAGGCTCTGTATCCCATTTCCCATTCCCCACTCCTTGGTTCATTTAGTAACTCAGCAGCATTTATCTTGTTACCAACAGCTGTTTAAACATAGAAACCAAAACAATTGTTAGTTCCTTTTGAAGGATCAGCAAGAAGTATTGAGTGATTTATCAGAGACGGGCTGAACAGGTTATTTGGGGGCATGCAATGTACTTGTTTGTGTTTAATAATCATGTGTGGCTGGTTCTGGAGATTAGATACTTGGACATGGATTCTAGAATTGTTCTACTATTTAATATCAAATCTTATATTTTTCATTTAATGTTGATGAAGAGTATCAAATCGATAGCCCTCAAATTTATCAATCGGCAGAGGCTGTACAAGCTTCCCTCATGCTGCCCCAACAATATGACTCCACCTTGTCCTGGATTTTCAAAGGGGGCAGAGGGTGAGAAAGCAGTTTAGTCTCCAGGGCCCACTGAAGATTTTAGCCTCCGTGATGAAAATGACACAAAAATGATGTGATGGAGGTGTTGTGAATTCAGATAAATGTAGCACAAGTGGAAAGTGACTGAAATCTGATGCCATGTGTGCAGCTTTCAGTGGACAAATGTCCAGATCACAGAACTACTGTCACACTGATTAGTCTTCTTGGCAGAGCAACCAATGAATTATCATTATGACAGAGTCTGAACTACACCTCTGAGACCTAAGATATATTGGTGGGAAACCTCACTGCACCTACCATATTTGTTCTTCAGCAGAGGAATTCAGTCAGTCTCCAGGGCTAAACTAGCTATTTCACCAGCACTACCTCATCTTTAAATATATGTCATATATTTGCTATTAATATTTGTTAGAGAAACACAGGTACACAAAATACACCAGACTATCTAACTCTATACTTCAGAAATGAACAATCTTTCATAAAGACAACAGATGGATACAACAAAACTACTTTCAATTCATGGAGGGAAAGACTTGATTAACAAAGGCATATGTTGAGAGGTACATGGAATAAATCATGTGAAAGCAGTACTGGTTCTAGGCTTTTGCGATGACAAGTGGGATGGGACTGGTATGCAAATTAGTAAGCAATTGTTGTGTGTTTATTAAAGAAATTAAATTCTATACTTCAGAAAAACAATAATGTAGGCGATCCAAGATGCCTTTTCAAAGTGTTCAATTGCATTTCTATCAGTCTGTTTGTGTCTTGGGTCAACTCTTCAATAGCAAAGGTCTCCACCTGGAGACCTTTGTTTAAAATGAAAAATCATGCTGACAACAAAGAGAATTCCCCTTTTAAAAAACAAAAAATAGGCTAGAACCTATGACATCTGCAGTTTTAAAAACAAAAGCCAGTTTGGAACAAATCACACTTCCTTTTGAAAAATGAAAAGCCAGGCTAGCTAGTAGCACAATTCCAAACATAAAACTAAGGGCACGTGGGAAATCTTAAGTAGGTTATTTTAAGGTAAATCTATGCTCTGTAAAGGAAAGTTTTCTAGAGAAAACAACAAGAAGAGCCTATGTTAATCCAAGCAAAATTAATTTTCTCTGGAAAAATGTATAAGCAGTTTTTTTTAAAGTTTTTTTTCCCCAATTTTTATAAAACTAACATTTTGATTATATAAAAATAATCAAATCAAAACAAAAGCAACTCTCTCAGACAGAAACCTTTCTTTTTGTTTTTTTTTATTTATTTAATCACAGCTTCTTGCCCATCTTGAAGGGCTCAGGTCTGTTCTTTGCTGAATATCCTTAACTCGTTGAAGTGACTCTACTCAGAAGAACAATTAGGGTAATTAGGGTAAGGTTGATAAGGTTTAAATGGGTCTAACTTTAACGTTTCCATGATGAGCACTAAGGATGCTCAGACTCTGTGTGAAAAATGCTCAAAATGAACAATGATGTGGTGGGGGAGGCAGTACAAAACTTTAAGATAGTCTTTTTGGCCATTTCTACACTAGGCCTGATCCATTTCTAACAATGCTTGTCAGCATAGAGTCCTCCAGAATCGGCATTGTAAAGAGTTGAACTGCTAGTGAAATTAGGATGAAACCATCCCAGCACAGTTAAAGAAAACATGATCAAAACGTATGTGTGCCCCCATTTTTGCTAGCAGTTCAATTATTTTCAACATAGTCCAGCAGCATCCATTGCTAACAACGAGCCATCATACTCAGTGGATCAATTTTCCAGTGCATGCAGGACCTCTGAGTCTATAATTCCTAAGGCTGCTTTTTCTGTTCTCCGACCACCTGAGATTTGAAGAAAGGCTGTCAAGAGTTAATACACGATTGAGAAGAAATGAGCTCCTTTACAAATCTCCCAGGGCTGTTTTAGGCTGCCTGCCGATAGACAGTACTGGATTGGGTCAGATCTGGAAGGGTATCTTCACAACCACAAGGACTAAAGATATTTATATAAAACATACTCATGAAAATAAAACCTTGAATTCTATAGTGACACACATCCTTTCATGGATCCTCTACTGTGTGAAAGGAACACCATTACCAATACAAGTGTTAGGGACGTTTTTCTTTCATACTTGAAATAATCAGTGCAAAATCTTCTAAAGTTTGATGCTAAACGTCACCTTCCCAGCCCTAGGAACCTCTTTGAAGTGAAACAGATTTTTCTTCCCCCATGCATAAGCATTTGAGACCTGTACTTTGGCTGTACAGAAAAACAGAAACATTCTTTCTGAGTGGGATAAAGTGTACTCAGAAGAAAGAGAACAAAAGCTCTTTTGAAGAAGTAAAGGGAGAAAAAATGTGAAAGCTGGAATCAAGGGCACACAGGTAGCAAAGATGAATATGTGGGCTTAAGAAGGCTGGTCCAACCCAGAGAGCCATACTCATTATTTACTCTCCAGTGGCTTAGACAAAATTTGCAGTTCAGTAAAAACATGGAGTAAGAACTACAGGATTTGTCCTGTTCAGAGGAATTATAAAACAGAAACAGATTTACAGGTTTCGGCCCAAGTTTTCACTAGTGCACATACACTGCCCAGTGCACACTAGTACAGCAGTCAGCATACCGGGGTGCTGTTCATGTCTAAGGCTTATAGGCGCTACGCTAAAACAAATAATTAATACAGGTTATGAAAGTTTGGGATTTGTGTGTGCATATATGTACACGTGCACACAATCCTGACTTGCATATGTGTTTTTGGCAGGGCTGGCTCTACCATTTTTGCCGCACCAAGTGAACAAAAACAAACAAAAAAAGGCGTTCGAATCACCAAAGCAAACAAACCAACAACAAAAAAACCAGCTCAGACTGCTGCCCAAACTGCCAAAGCAAAACAAACAAAAAAATCCGCTTGGACTGCCTCCTGAACTGCCGAAGCTGTTGCCTGGAGCCGGCCCTGTTTTTTGGATAGTGGGCACACAAGCTGGAAATGTACAAATTGCACATGTGCTCACTATTGCAAATTTGGGACTTATGGGTTCCATCTCCCTTCCCCTTGAAATGCTGGCATTCACATATAAGCCTTCTCTAGTTTTGTTTTGGGTTTTTTTGTCAGTCTCTCCCATTTCCCTGCCTAGCCTCCAGGCTTATCTTACATATAGTACTGGAGGTCAGTCCCTAAAATCACATTCCCTCTAAAGCTGCAACTAGCTTATTTACTGTTGCTGAGTTTGCTATACAGATGACTGTGTGTCACAGAGGAATTTTAGTGGAGACGCCCAGTCCCTTTTTATAAAAAAAGCCGATTCCTCAGTTTAGGTTCAAGTATTGCAACTTTCATCTTACTGGTAGCAAGGAAAAATTGTTTTGTCAATCATCTATCAACTTTGGCTACTTCTCAACAAAAGCTCCATTAGCAAATTTTACTAGATGTGCTTCTGAATTCCGGAATACAAGACAAGAGTCTTTTTAAACTTGACATGTAAATTGTCCTGAGTAGGGAAGTGACTGCTGCATTTATTACCCACATTATTAGCCAATTTGTCAGCTGAAGTTGAAACCACTCACTTGTTCTGCCATCTAAAGAAGTTATGGGAGCATCCGACATCAAAAAGGAAAAGCAGGAGATAAATTGGGAGAAATTGGTTTGTGATGCATCTCCAAATTACCAGGTTATGAAATGTGGAACGGACAACAACCCTCAGATAGGAAAACAAAATCCTTTATGTACTAGCGTTAATAATTCCTTTCCCCTTCTTTTGTATTCCTTTACCAATGGCCTGGCTGAAGGCAAATGCAATTGGCTAGTTAGTATTTAATTTGTCAATATAGGGAAAGAGGAGTGTGATTATAATTGTACCAGGTCACTTAAGTACTGATGATTTTTTACCCAAATGGCTACCATGTAAGGCTAAAATAAAGAGAGACCTCAGATGCCAATTCAATAGCTGATGAAACTTTTGAGAAACCCTCCCAACAGCTCAGTAGCACCAACATTAAAACTCAAATAGCTCTCTGTCCTCTCATGATAACAGAGCTCGTTTCTATGAACAAGGCTGCTCACTCGCCTGTTTTATCTGGCACTGCTCCCTACACAAAATCAATCTCCAATTCCTTTTAATGTTTAGCACTAAATCCAGAAAGCAAAACAAAGCATAGGGAGTCTCGCATTTATTATGGAGCCTCTTGCATCTCGCTTCAGGGCAGCCTTCTAATCAAGGGAATGAATAAACAGTCATTTACTTACTTTCAGGGAACATGGGAGACAGCTCAATCTTCCTGAAGTCCAGCACAGAGAGAGGCCTCCAATTCATAAATCAAAACATTAGCAGCCTGTTAATTTACCCTGGCAATTATTAAGATGTAAGGGAGATTGTATTACCGTGTTTATTGATGGAGGTTTGGAAGTAAAATAAAAAAAGCACCTTAAGTTTCCACCTTAGTGGAAAATGGCAATATCTGGTAATTCACATTGAATTACTAAGGGCAGGCATTTTGAATAACATCCTGATTTAACCTCTTTCTATCTTTAACATATGGCATAGGGGTGTCTATATATCAAGGAGTTCAGGATTCATTGAGTCTGACTATACTGTAACATATATACATTGAAACTGAAAGAAGGCAACAGTAGGTGTGTTAAAATATTCAGGCCAAGTTCATCTCTGGAGAGCTCCAATGAAGTCAGTGAAGTTACATCAGTGGCCATACATTTTTATTTCACTAGTAGACCACAGGAAAGTCAAATTTTCTGATTGTATGCAGCTTGTAGTCTCCTATTCACAATCTTACACTGCTGAGGCAGGATTTCGAATTTAATCTGGTCATGTCTCACAATATTTTGTGTTTTTTCTTTAAGCTTCACCTCCTGGAGTCATGGGATTACATGGGAATCTTAGATTTCAGTTTTTATAAAACAAGTTTCTTGCTCCCATGGTTACAGGGGGGGAAAAAAGCTTGAAAATGTGACCTAAGTGCACCCTAAATGCTGAAATAGAATCATATACATTTGGGCTGAAAGGGATCTTGAGAAGTCATCAAGTCCAGCCCCACTGTGCTGAGGAAGGACCAAGTAAACTTAGACCATGCCTGACAGGTGTTTGTCCACCATGTTCTTAACCTCCAGTGATGGGGATTCCACAACCTCCCTTGAAAGCCTATTCCAGTCCTTAACTACTCTTATAATTAGATCATGTTTCCTAATATCTAAACTAAATCTCCCTTGCTGCACATTAAGCACGATTTGTTCTACCTTCAGTGGACAATGAGAACAATACCAGGAAGCAAATAAAAAGACCTTCCCCCTTTGTTTTTCTTTATGTAAAAAATCTCTCATTTTTAAGTCAATCTAATTTTTTTGAGCATCTGACTTATGATTTTTGAATGTTCACGGTTGGCAACATAGCTAACCAAACCCTGATATGAATTTTGTACAATAGCTCATTTGATATATAGTAGCTCACTGCATTAGAGTCCTGTAAAATCTGGAGAGGATGATTTGTTCTCTGGATAGGAATCTAAACATTATATTATGTATCCTATGTGCAGCACAGATGTAGAAGAAGGTATTTTAAAAATAAATGAAAATTTTGACAAAATTCACTTACATTTTTTCTCAACTTTTTGGCCAATCACTGTTGAAATTTGAAATTTTTGAAATTTCAAAAAAGGAAGAAAATTTTCAAATAAATGTTCAAAAATATTTCCCCTTTTCTATTTTACCTGCTCTAGTTTAGAATCACAGATTATATCTATAATTAAATTCACTACAAAAATCAAGATGCTACCCAGGGCAGTTTCTCCACAACCATGACAATTTTGATGGGGTCATCACATGTCCTGCAAACTCTCATGGCAAATTATAGAGCAAAAGTGAAAATACTAAAGGGCTAGTATGATAAGTGTGATGCGATGGTGCAATGTCACAATGTAAAGCATCACAAAAACAGCTCTTTTCCTGCTGTCTGAATAGTTAGGCTCAAATCTGTGCAGAAAATCAAAGATGCAGAGGAATGTAGAGAACCACTTGCATATCTCCTCTCTTGGACATAAGAACTTCACCAGTTTAACTGGCTGCCTAATTCCAATGGCCATAGATGTGGTGGTGGAATGTGGGGGCCATTGCTCCAAAGACAAGACCTGTAAACACACTTTAGTTCGTAACTGGTGACCTAATAAAATAAGGAGCCAGGTCACCACAGGATAAAGCCAAGACTAATACATTAACATCCTGTGTCATCTCGTTCCTGTATTCACATTCATGTTTTGAGAAAGTGATTTAAATTAACATTTCTCTGCACACTTCACTGACAGTATCTGCACGTTGTGTACTTAAAATGCAAGCTTTGGGCAAGGATCATAGCACAAAATAACAGGTACAAATTGCAAATACTGAATAGAAAAATTAATGATATCAGCACAGTTTCCAGAGGGGACAGTATCAGCTAGCTTTAGGCCCAAAATTCTGAGCTGTCTTTTACAAAAGCTTAATATGAATAGAAATGTTTTCATGATTTCTATAAATATCAGTGAAATCTATTTTCTTCCCCCAAACCTAAACATTTTGCTGTATTGTTGTGATCCCAAAAGACAACAGAGATTAAAAACAAACTAGAAAATTGACTAAAATTTGAGAAACTTACAGTTTGCATTTCACTAAGCTTGGAACTATGAAAAAAGTAAACCAGAAGTACATTATTTGTCTAGAGCTTTTAAAAGTTGAATAATAATCCTATGTGTTATCAGGAGCCCACGTTACAATGTTTTATTACCATAGGGCAAATTCACACCTTGGCTAGACAGCGCTGCACCATCTAACTGCATTAAAAGTAGTAACGGGGAGAGCTGAACAGCTGCTATGTCCCCACCCCACGCAGCTGGCAAGGAGTAGGTCGAGTCTTAGCTCTGGGCCCCTACCCAATGCCCGGCTCAACAACTCCCCAGCTGGGTGATTTAGTTGAGGTTGGTCCTAATTTGAGCAGGGAGTTGGACTGGATGACCTCCTGAGGTCTCTGCCAGCCCAAGTCGGGGAGTGAATCATAATCTTCCTTGCAGGCCACTGAAAGGTCATCAAAGCAATGTATTGTCCCTAACACAGGGCTTGTGACAATGCCACCATTGAGCCCATACAGATTTATCGTTTTTAAAGGATTTCAAATCAGGTTTCTTTGCACCTACAGTTTTGCATTTGCAAATTATTACAGGAGCAATGTTATGCCTTCAATTATTTGTAGGCACCACTAATATCATTTGGACGTTTATGTACCTGACCACACCTACAACTGTGATATGGAGATGTCTAAATGACATCAGTTTCAGTTGCAATTATTTCTGTCTAAAAATGGGACTATTCATGAAACAAATGGCTACTAAGCCAAACTAAGGGGATCAGAATCTGGTCCTAGGAAAACTATAGTTTGCATTTTCAAAATTATTTACCATGGTGACAGCTGGAAAAAAAAAGAAAAGAGTTGAACCTAATCAATATTTGTAGGCTTACATTTTAATACCACGTGTGATTCAACTGTGAAATTAATTGCTACAGGACATCGCTGAGGTCATGATATTATCAAGAATAAAAAAAAAGCTTCAATATATATATGGGTATCAACACTATCCAGAGTTATTGTAATTAATGGCTACCCATCTTAGAAAGAATACTAACCTTGTGCTCCAAGTTTCACTGGCTCCTGGGTCTGATCCAGTCTGGCAGTTCCTAAGTTACTGTGTTGAAGGTGGAATGTTCAAAAGTGCTAAGTCCTGAACTAATTGTCCTTCCATAGAGCACAAAGGTACCATGTTCTCCTATTGACTTCAGTGGGAACAAAGTTAGGTCACTGCTGAGAATTTTTGAAAATCTCACCCTAAAATTATATGAGCCCTTCACTATTTCCTTCTTTTGCGTGAGCTGTGTGGCCTCTTTGTATGATGATGATGACGATGTTTTATTATTATTTTTATACATAAACCTTGAATACAAGAACCCATTGGTATCCCAAATAATTTTCAGTCTGATCTCCCTTTATTTTTCAAATCAGGAAGAGTAACCAGAGTCTGTTCTTACCAGTGTATTGGTACTTGCTGTATTTTAAATGCCAAAGAAAATATGAGTCAAAACAAGGTAATTAAAAAAGGAGAAGAAATGAAAGATGGAATACACCTGCTTAGCAGAATTTATAGTTTAAATCTCTTGGCTGTACCAATCACTTAGAACATTAATTTGCCTTTTAAAGGATTAATGCCTTTAATTAAATTTATGAAGTAATTCCTTAAAGGCTAAGTCTGTATCTGACAGAGTAATGATTTGTTTTTTTAAACTAAATCTGTATATAACTAGCTTTTGGGACTTTACCACATAATAAAGTTTTCTGAATTAGTTTAAAATAATAGGTGGTTCCCTCCATTACATTTTCTCTGTCTTCTGTGCTCTGTTGAGGAGATAAAAAGAAAAGCTAGGTGTCTTAGTGCTATGCACTATAATTAGCACAGAATTCTCTGTCCCCCTGAAAGGGAAACACTAATAGAGTAACTGTGTCTAATAAACATGCACCCTCACTGGCTTGCTTTTCTTCAAAGTCATCATGAATGAATAACTTTTTCCACAGGAAGATGGGGAGAAGGAGATAGGGAAAGAACCAGCTTGAAAATACACATTCTAAGCTTACATGCTTTGGAGTTTGACAGGAGTTTCATAAGCTAGGCCAGTGGTCCTCCATCTTTTATGTTCTGTGGACCACTTTGGCAGAAAGAGATCTGCTTATGGATCCTCTCCTCCCACTTTATTTTCCATCCCATCTGTTAATATTTTGGCTCACTAGAGCAAGCTCCATAGTATTTTGGTGGCCTATGGATGACAGTTTGAGAGCCAAATGCATAGAAGGTATAATGGACCGATATTTCAAAGAATTTGTGTGCACACATTAGATGACTTCATGCATAGTTGGCTGAGCACACATTAACAGTAGGATCCTGATTCCCTGAAACATCATTTTTCATTTTTTCCTTTCTAATGAATTGCCACACAACTCTCTGTTCCACCGACTCCATGTATACTGACCTCTGATAATCAGAACTTCCAATTATCCAGACGTGTGAGCAGTTTCCCAAGGGGCTCAGATAATCCATTTACTATTCTTCTCAGTTTGATAGCACAAACATTGTTATTTCAATACACACCAAGTAGTCTGTGCTTCCAAATTTTTTTTCCCACACTCTAGTACATCGAGGTAACATGATGAAGACACTAGGTCTGAACTGGAAAGTTTTTTCCATCTAAAATTTCTGAATAATAAACATCATTTTAAAAGAATGTCCCTTTTAAAACGAATGTCCCTTTTGTTATGTTAGTTGTAGTTCCCTGAGTTTTGTTCCAGGACTGTGAGCATGCAGTAACAGAGGTAGTCAACATTTTTCCAAATGGGAAAATAATTTGTCCAAAGCTATTTCAAATAAAATGAACTGTTTTAAGAAAGCATTTTTTTTATTTCTTGTGTTTCATCAACAGCAAAATCCAATAGAAAAATCAGGATATTCTTTCTATTTTTTCTACAAAATCAGGTTGAGACTCTGTAATTTGTGACTGACTGGTGACCAAGTTTTGTTACAAGTTGCTAAGCGGTGTTCTCTGATTCGGTGAGTGTACCCATATTGTGCAAGGGTGTGATCAGCTCAATTGAACTGATGCTCTATTTGAGATGTGCTTGGGGGTTGGCTCAGATACATTGTATGACTGGCTTTCTGCCTGTCAGGTTCTCTATGGGACAGCTGAACCTTAACACCCCCTGTACACCAATATTTGAGGAGAGGGAATGGATTTTGGGCTAATGTTCATCTCACTGACCATTGCAATTTGCAGCTCTTTGGTTGGGTGTATTCTTATACAGGGATTCCGGGCAGGCCTTACATATTGTGGACTTGACCATCAGCTACTTAAGTTCCCTGTAGGGCTGCCACAGCTTATCTTACTCCACACCCTCTGAATCTTTGATGGGAGGGAACAGGGATATGGGGCTGGTATTTCTGTCACTGAGCACTGAAGCTCTTTACATGGGCTTTTTGTTACACTGGAGTTCTGGGGAGACTATAAATTATGGTGCATACCATCTGCTACTATAGTTCTCTGTAGAGCTGCCAGGATGGTTCCTCCAACTCTTATGTCCTCCATATTATCCTCTTCCTATTCTATTTTTGACATTGTGTTTTGTTTGGTTGGTTGGCTGTTTTTTTGTGGGAGTGGGGAGTTGGTATGTGTGTCTGAAGCTGAGGGACCACCCAATCTTCCCTTCCCCTGCCCAACTGAAAAATAAACTTCAGATGGCCATGCTTATGCTTCTAGCAAGTAGAAATGTCAAAATTTAAATTGAAACCAAATTGCAACAATTAATTCATTTAAAATAACTACTTTTTTTTTCTTTTTACAGTTTGTGATGCAAAAGCACTGGAAATTTTGGTTTTTGTTTTGCAGGATCATTTTTTTCAATTCTACACTACAGTTTTGCTATCATCATCCCAGTAGGATAGTCCAGTCTGTGATCCAGTAACCATTGTTTCTTTAGAGAAGAAGTGTGATGGAAATGCAAAAGAGTTTAGGAAATTGATGGAAATGCACTTTAGTTTTTTTTTTAATATTTATATTCTAGCTCAGCTTCTATACCTGCCTCTATGCTCCAGACAGCCAGCCCTAGTTGTCACAGCTGAAATTTCAAGTCAGTCTTGTTACACTGAAATAAATGTCATAATGGCAATAAAAGCAAACAGGAAATGGCAATGAAAATATTTAATAATGGGATATATTTCATTCAAAGCAAAAAATAACTTATGACATAAGCCAGGAAGGAAGCAGTATGCTTGTAATAATAAAAGATAAATACATGGGGGCCTACTTGGTGGTGGCCCTACAGTTGGGAAGTACAAGAACTGGAAACTGGAAAAAAAAAAACTGAAAAAAAAACTGTAAAAAAAACCTGCTAAAACCTGCTGTTTTCACCATATAATACCCTCTAGAAACTAATATTTCTCTACTCCTATTTCCTCCTCCTCTCTGAGTGGGACCTCTGAGAGAGCCCCTTGCCAGAGGCCCCTTGCCTAGTTGCAAATCATTGCTGTGGATGGCAGGGATTTATTCAGCAGTGCAGTGCACCAGCAGTGTTGTGTGTGTGTGTATGTATGTGTATTGTCCATTGACATAATAATCTATCTCCTGTATATCTGAGACATAATTGAGATTATGATTATCCAATTCACACAAAAAATAATATACACAATATGTTATACATTTCTAATCCCTTTTTTTTCAAATTGATGCCTTTTTCCCTCCAGGCTACTTAGGCTAGCAAAACAAAAAGAATGCAAAGATTTGGATTTTTTTGGATTTTTTTTTTTTTTCAGTTATATTTTAAAAATAAAAATAATAAAAAAAAAAATAAAATAAAAAAAAATTTTTAATACATTAAATTCTAATCCAATGATAGTTCATGCACATCATGCATATGCACGTGCACCATGCAAAGCTATACAGACAAAACTATATTTTATGTTTTTTTTATGTTTTTTTTTTTGTTAGACTTGCAGCACAGTTTGTTTTGTTTTTTTAAGCCTTTTTTTTTTTTCTTCTTTGAATTGAATGAATTTCTTTCTTTTTTTTGGTGTAGTAATAATAATAATAATATAATAAATAATAATAATAATAATCAGTACCTTCCCATCAAAACAAAGTGCTCAGCATCATACACACACAAAATGCAGCAGCATCATCTCAATCAACAATCAAAAAAAAAAAAATTAAAATCAAATCTTTCATATCTATCCCTCAAATCTAGCAGAGTATCAAAATTCTCCAGTCACATTTTCCAAAGCTACCTGGGAAATTGAAGGCTGGCTCTCACATTCTGTGAGCACATCGAAGGTGTGAATCGATGTGCTGAATCATTGGAGTTGCCATGGGAGATCATAGAAGTGAAGTCCTCAGTGAATCAAACAAAGTTTTCAACCAGACATATAATTTTTGGATAATTTTTTGGAAACTGTATTCATGCATACACTACGTTTTCCTAAACAAATGTTAGGTTTTTCACATGCAGCTTGGTCATGGAAAGTTGTGCCATGCTGGCAGTTGTGCCAAGTTGGAAGATGGGCTAAATTTTGAAAATGAGACTCTTAATTTTTGCTTTCAGTTTTTCAAGCATAATAATTTAAATGTGAAATTGTGAGTCCACAAAGACTGTTGCACGCACAAGTTCTGTCTCTGAGAGTCAGTGCTAATACAGTTGCAAAATTAATGGTGCAAAAGATAACAGAGATTTCATTTTCAACAGGTGGTGGTTAGGGTGTGGTGTAAACATGTAATGACTAGGGGGAGGTAGGGTTACACTGCCATTTTTTTGCCATCTAAAATATATCTATAAATAAAATAAAAAAAAAAAAAAATTAAAAAATTTGTTTCCTGTGCCTAGTGCTAACAGATTCTACTATTCTACTGTTGTGTAGTTCTGTTGATTGATTGAGCTTGCAGCTGCAGCAACATTTGAGCTTAAGGAAGGCCCCATTTAAAAAAAATAAAAGTTTTCCCAAGCTAAAGCTAAAGAGGCAGAATGCTGGAATTAGTGAAGAAGTAAGAGGACACAGGCACTGGACACACAACAACACACAAAGCCCCATGCCCTCTGCATTTAAGGAGGCAACTAGTACATCAAATGGCATAAGCGCAGGAGTGGAGCCAATCCATTACATGGATTGGATAGTAAAGCTAAACCCCTAAAGCCATGCAAGAAAACAGACAGTGCATAGAACAAAACAATAGGCAAGCAAAATGTCCTCTGGCCATTCTCAGTAATAGTCAAGTTGCCTCATTCTGCACCTGCTGAGCTAGATCAATTTCTCGGCTGTGTGAAATAGAACATGTTGTTTCCTCATATTGACATGCTTTCTAGTCTGGTCAGGTAGCCAAAAGTGTTTTCCTTGTGAGTATGCTGCAGCCTCCGGTCATCAGGAATCCAGAGGGAGTTTAAACCACACCTCAATTAGATTAGGGTGACAGATGCCCCAATTTTATAGGGACAGTCCCGATATTCAGGGCTTTTTCTTATATGAGCACTTATTACCCCCCACACTCTGTCCCAATTTTTCATACTTGCTGTTTGGTAACCCTAAATTAGGTACATAATAAAATGACTCCTACAGACTTTGAGCATGCAGATCCTGAATGTGCCCGCATCATCATGCAAGAGACCCCTTACACTGGAAGCCCTCTGGTTATTATGCATGACTATCAGTATCACAATATCCTACACTTACCATGACAAAGTTCCAGGTGGTGATTTTCATGTTAGAATGAGAGGGGAACACAGTATAGTTTCTCACCAGGAATTAATGTTTCCAAAGCCTGGCTTGTACTGAGGCACCCCATCTTGAGATTGACTCCGGTCCTTACAGTCAATGCTTAGGATTCTTGCATTGTACATTTAAAAACACTGTCCCATGTTTTTTTTATTTTTCCTACAGAGTCTCTTCACCACTCAATCCATCAGGAATAATACTTAGAAGCTAGCTAAGAATGTTTAAAATACATTTCTATGAACCTATACTCTCCATTCGAATGATCTCCACCTCTCATCAAGGCTGATACTTCATCCAGCATATTACATGAATCTCATCTATTCCGTTAGCATCTAATTAGACTGTGAGCAGGGATTTGATGTTGTGTCTTCTGTTATGTTTGTATAATGCAGAACACGCTCAGCATTCTGCAATTACAATAACAAGAAGAATAAGAAGAAGTATCTCTTGGGGGAAAAAAATGTGCTGAGTCTTTTACCAGATTTTTGTGCATCTAGCCACAAATATTGTAATCACGAGGTAGGTGGAGCACAAGCTAAAAAAAAGACAATTCACATACCGTGCTTTCAAGTTCTAGTTTCACCTGGAAGGCTAACTATGAAAAGTTCACAGACTCAGGTTATGCAGAAGAGACAGCCCCACACATTTTAGTCACTGTTCATTTGTCTGACATGTTAGTGTCACAGCAGTGAAGGGTGAGAGACTAAACCACCCCAGAGTGAGGCTTCCAATTCCTTTTTGTTTAATTGTAGGATACAAAGACAATGAGGGAAAACAACCCCCTAATTGTAAATTTAAATCCCCCTGACATGTAGCCCCAAGCCTGAGCTCTGACCTCATCCTTGCACTTGGTCCATCAGCCTGCCTGCAATACTGGGGTCACTCTAAAAAGATGCAACTGTCTCTTGGGCTTTGATCTACATGACTGGACATTTTCATTATGTGACACTTTGAAGGTTTTTCTTGGGGAATCAGAGATCTTTGCCCCAAAGCTCTCTCTTCCTAACAATCTGCTAAAGATAATTAAAAATGTTTCCTGTTCTTTTTGTAGTATGCATCCAAGTAAGATAATCCACTTTAATCCTTCCATTGCTCTAGAGAGAACTGTCATTTGGCTGGGACCTAGCATTATGATTCCGACTACCTGAGCTCATTAAAGATCCCATGACAAAAGAGCAGGGGTGTTATAACCACAGTTGTTTGGTAAAATTCTAATTTGGATAATTATACTCTGCCTTCCTAAAATTATACTCTTTACTTCCTGTCCTAAGCTGTTGTTATTGATTATTATTTAATATTTTATTGCTGTAGTATATACGAGCCCTAGTCAAAGTCCAGGCCCCCACTGTCCTAGGAGATTTATGAACACAGAATTAAAAAAATAGTCCCTACCCTGAGAGGTTTACAATCTAAGCATAAGACAAGAGACAAAAGAATACAGTCAGACAGGGTGATACAAGTAAACAATGATACAGTTTTGGTCATCATGATAGGCAGTGGTCTCTTCATACTAGCAGCCTAACTTTTGTCAAGTTTTATGGAGGCAAAGAAAAGTTTTGTGGTGGGATCTGAAGGTGGCTAATGAGGAAATTTTGTGGGTATGAACAGGGAGCACTCCCTAAGCATGTTGGGCAGCATCCAAGGAATCTGAAAGGAGTTTCTTTGAAAATGTAACAAGCAGGCAGTGGAGGAGGGCATAATTCACCAATTGAAGGTGAGCATCAACAAATCAAAAGTTAATGAAAGATGATAGGTGTTATCTGGGCTTCCCCTTGAACCCAAAGCTCTTGGTAACCCTTGTTACCCGAGGTTCCACCGAATCCCAAGCTCAGGGTAACTTTACTCTTTGTGCGCTGGTATCAGGACAGACCAATGGAGACGCAGCACCTCCGTCTGCTATATGGTTGGCACAAACACATCTAAACCATGTGCTTTCACTTAAAGCCAGTACTTTATTAGTCTCCAATATTCCCATTAGAACACCTTTACTCAAAGTCACTGCTTTGTTTAGTCTCAAGCACACTCAAATGCAATAGGTTATACAGCACCCAAGCTGCAAAATATATCTGAGGATTACCCCTCAGGAATTTGGAGCAGTCTTGGGCAGATTTCCAGTGGCCAGCTTTCCGTCCAAGGCTGAGGATTTTTTCAATGTGTCCACGATGCATCCACTGACCCAGACTTCCAATTCCCCTTTTATACCCCAAAATGTACAAAAACATGCCAATCCAAAGTATTACATAGTTGATAAAATGGAGCAAAAGCAAAAGTTACAAGGTATGCCAACAACAGGATGCGGCTTGCGGATTTGGGGGTCATTAGTCTGGCAGGTGTGCATATTTCCAGACTGCCTGTTTTTCACAGACTTTCACCCCCACACTTCAAGAAAAGGGGCACAGAAAGTGAAATTCAGGGCACAGAGGGTCAGGTTCACCCCTCCTCCCTCCCAACTTTGCCTTAACTAAGCTAAGTTACTACAAGACCTACTAAATAACTATTCCTAGGCCTGGTCTACACTAGGACTTTAATTCAAATTTAGCAGCGTTAATTCGAATTAACCGTGCACCCGTCCACACCAGGAAGTCATTTAATTCGACCTAGAGGGTTCTTTAGTTCGAATTCGGTACTCCACCCCGACAAGTGGAGTAGCACTAAATTCGACATGGCTATGTTGAATTAGGCTAGGTCTGGATGCAAATCGAACTTACTAGCTCCGGGAGCTATCCCACACTGCACCACTCTGTTGACGCTCTGGACAGCAGTCCAAGCTTGGATTCTCTGACCAGCCACACAGGAAACGACCTGGGAAAATTTGAATTCCTTTTCCTGTCTTGCCAGTTTGAATCTCAATTCCTGGTTGGACATCGGGGCGAGCTCAGCAGCACCTGCAACGATGCAGAGCTCTCCAGCAGAGGAGTCCAGGCAATCCCAGAATAGAAAGAGGTCCCCAGCATGGACAGACCGGGAAGTCCTGGATCTGATTGCTGTGTGGGGTGATGAGTCTGTGCTTTCGGAGCTGCGCTCCAACAAACGGAATGCAAAGACCTACGAGAAGGTCTCCAAAGCCATGGCACTCAGAGGATACAGCCGGGATACAACGCAGTGCCGCGTGAAAATCAAGGACCTGAGACAAGGCTACCAAAAAGTCAGAGCGGCAAACGGACACTCCGGAGCCCAGCCCCAGACATGCCGCTTCTACGAGGCACTGCATGCTATTCTAGGTGGGTCTGCCACCACTGCCCCACCAGTGACCGTGGACTCTGAGGATGGGATAGTGTCGAGGGGCAGTTCCTCGGCGATGTTCGCCGATGGGGAAGATGAGGAAGGGTTTGTGGAGGACGACGCAGGCGACAGCGCTTACAATACTGCTTTCCCCGACAGCCAGGATCTCTTCATCACACTCACAGAGATCCCCTACCAACCCTCCCCAGCCGTTAACACAGACTCAGAATCAGGGGGAAGGATCAGTCGGTAAGTGTTATAAACATGGAAACATTTATTTCTTAAAAAACAGGAATATATACTATATAAAAACTAGCTAAAAAGTTGTCCATATAAAACTATATAAAAAGAAGGTCCACACATATAGGGATTGAATAGAAATCCTCTTCGGTCACTTCCACGAAGGTCTCGTAGAGGTGCTCGAAAAGCCTCCGCAGGAGGTTCCTGGGGAGAGGTGCCTTATTTGGTGCCCCGTGGAAGCACAGTCTTCCGCGCCAGGCCATCCTCACATAAAGCGGAATCATTGCCTCCACCAGCATGGCTGCATACGGTCCTGGTCTGTGCAGGGATTCCCGCAGCATCCTCTCTCTCTCTCTCCGAGTGACCCGCCTCAGGGTAATGTCGTTCGGCGACTGCTGCATCTAAGTAGGGCAATTAGTGTACTGTTACTATTGTGAATGCTTGACTTTTACTTTGCATAGCAAAGACCTTCGTTCAACAGGCACGTGTTGGAGGCCGCAGAGGAAAAGCATACAGTGATCTTTCCCGGGCCCAGCCGCGAGGGGCTGGAACAGGGTCGGACTTTATGCTTTCCAGATTGTCTTCTGCGGGAGGGCACAGCTACCCATTAACTGTTAAGCAACCTATAGTGTAGGGCTTACCAGGCCTGGCTGATAAATGGATTCAGCTGTACCGCCCTGCTTGTCCGATCTCCGGTGCAAGACCGCAGCCACTGAAAGTGTCTTCCGAAATCTCGAACTTGTCCTGAGAGCTCGTGAGACTAGGTTCCCTGTATGGTCTTGTTCACAGAAACTGAGTAGACTGTGTTCACTGTTCGCAAACATGTATCTTTTCAAGGAAATCACTTCCTTTTTCCCATCACACAGCTGCGGCTCTTTCCCGAAATGCCCCGGCATTCCCCTCACAGAGGCTGGCGCAGATTAGGCGGCGAAAGAAAAAGACTAGGGACGACATCTTCTCGGAACTGATGGCCTGCTCCAGAGCCGAGGCGGCCGAGCAGAGACAGTGGAGGGAGACCCTATGTCAGCACCAGCGCTCACACATCGAACGGGAGGACAGGTGGCGGCAGGAAGACCAGCAGGCGACTCAAACACTGCTTGGGCTAATGAGGGAGCAAACAGACACGTTCCGGCGCCTTGTAGATGTTCTGCAGGACCGCAGGCAGGAGGAGAGAGCCCCCCTGCACTGTATCTGCAACCGCAATCCCCCGCCACAAAGTCCTGCCCCCCCCTCACCCAAAATAACAAGAAGGAGGGGCACTAGGGGCCGTGAAAACTGGCACAGCACCCCAGTAGAGCGCTCATGTACCACACAACTCTGATGCCATAAACTTTGAGAAGTGCTTCCCTTCCTGCATGACCCAGTCCCAAATCCAAGTTTCATCCCCCCACTGTGTAGTTGAGTATTAAAAGTAGTTTGTTGTTATTCACTGTTTCTGTCCCGTTTTTCTTGTCAGAAGACTTTGTCTGAAGGGGGGGGAGGATTTTTTCAATCGCATAGGACAGCCTCCATTACCAGGGTACAGACTTGGGGGCAGGATCAACAGCAGGACACACACAGACTGCAGTCACTAGGCACCAGGGTCAGTCTGTGAGGTGTATGCTGCCCCGGGTCAGTCTGTGAGGTGTACGCTGCCCCAGGGTCCTAGCGCCTGCTATCCACAAATGGCAAGGCAGACTGCCCTTACCATGGCCTTCCACCCTAGCCACGAGCCTCTCCGATGCCCTGAGTCCCAGCAAGAGCCCTCATCCACGGACACATACTCACCCTTCCCACACACCCCTCACCCCTTCCTACGCCCCAATCCCCAGCCCAGAGCCTGCATCCAAACTCCGTCCCAAAGACGGCACCCCTCACCCCTTCCTGCAAACCCACCCCTTCCTGCACACCCACCCGCAACCGTCCTCCCCCCAGAGACCGCTGTAGGAGCAGGAGCCTGTCATTCCTCTAGTGTAGAAGCGGTCTGTACATCAGTGCACACCGTACCCACCACAGTCTGCGTCCATGTTTCAACCCTAGAACAGGAATTCATAATTAAAGAAAACTTTGTTAATAATCAGTGTTCAATTAACTTTATTTTAAAACGTGTGTTAGAAGGGGGGAAACCTGGAGAACGGGGTATGTAACCGCAGATCGAAGTCAACAGTCACTGAAACAGACTCAGGTTCAGCTTCTCTGTAAGTCAAGTGGACAGTCATAGGTTACCCTGCTCTCCGAGGAACCTAGCTTTCAAAGCCTCCCGGATGCACAGCGCTTCCCGCTGGGATCTTCTATCGGCACGGCTGTCTGGCTGAGCGTAATCAGCAGCCAGGCGATTTGCCTCAACCTCCCATCCCGCCATAAAGGTCTCCCCATTGCTCTCACAGAGATTGTGGAGCACACAACAAGCTGCAATAACAACGGGGATATTTTTTTTGCTGAGGTCCGAGCGAGTGAGTAAGCTCCGCCATCTCCCCTTGAGACGTCCGAAAGCACACTCCACCACCATTCTGCACTTGCTCAGCTGGTAGTTGAAGAGTTCCTTCTCACTGTCCAAGGCGCCTGTATAGGGCTTCATGAGCCAGGGCATTAGCGGGTAGGCTGGGTCCCCGAGGATCACTGTAGGCATCTGCACATCCCCAACTGTTATTTTGTGGTCCGGGAAGAAACTACCTGCCTGGAGGCGTCTAAACAGACAAGAGTTCCTGAACACACGCGCGTCATGAACCTTGCCCGGCCACCCGACGTAGATGTTGGTAAAACGTCCCCTATGGTCCACCAGTGCTTGCAGCACCATAGAAAAGTAGCTCTTTCGGTTAATGTAGTGGCTGGCCTGGTGGGCTGGTCCCAGGATAGGGATGTGAGTCCCATCTATAGCCCCACCGCAGTTTGGGAATCCCATCACGGCGAAGCCATCTCTGACAACCTCGACGTTTCCTAGAGTCACTACCTTTGAGAGCAGTTGCTCAACTATTGCGTGGGCTACTTGAATCACAGCAAGCCCTACGGTAGATTTGCCGACGCCAAAGTGGTTCACTACTGACCGGTAGCTGTCTGGCGTTGCAAGTTTCCAGAGGGCTATGGCCACTCGCTTCTGCACAGTCAGGGCTGCTCGCATCCGGGTGTCCTGGCGCTTCAGGGCAGGGGCCAGCAAGTCACAGAGTTCAAGGAAAGTGCCCTTACGCATCCTGAAGTTTCACAGCCATTGTGATTCATCCCAGACCTGCAGCACTATGCGGTCCCACCAGTCCGTGCTTGTTTCCCGGGCCCAGAATCGCCGTTCCACACCATGAACTTGACCCATTGCCACCATGATCTCCACTGCGCGGCGTACCCTGCTTTGTGAGAGGTCTGCGCCACTCTCCTCACCGCGCTGCCGGAGCCTCCTCGCCCGATTTCTCAGCAGCTGACTGTGGAAGAGGTGGACGATAAGGTGCGAGGAGTTGACAATGGCCATAAGTGCAGCGATGATCGCAGCGGGCTCCATGCTCGCAGTGCTGTGGCGTCTGCGCTGTAACCGACCAGAGAAGGGCGCGAACAGATTTCCCGCCGGCGCTTTCAGGGAGGGAGGGCGTGATTGACGGTTCAATGACGACAGTTACCCAAAACCACCCTTGACACATTTTTTTCCCCAGCAGGCATTGGGGGCTCTACCCAACATTCCAATGGGCAGCGGGGACTGCAGGAACTGTGGGATAGCTTCCCACAGTGCAACGCTTCCAAAGTCGACGCTTGCCCCGTTAGTGTGGACTCACAAAGTCGAATTAGTGTCCTTAGTGTGGATACACAAATTCGACTTCATAAGGTCGATTCCACACATTCGAATTAAGTTAATTCGAAATAGTCTTGTAGTGTAGACGTACCCTTAGAGTGACAAAGTCCCTCTTCTACCTTGGTGGGTCCTGCGCTTCTTGGCGGATTTGCTCACCTCAGTGATCTTCCCCTCTGGTGGAACCCACAGTCTGGATCAACTCCTCCTGTGTCTGATCAGGAGTTGGGAGGTTTGGGGGGAACCCGGGCCCACCCTCTACTCCGAGTTCCAGCCCAGGGCCCTGTGGAATGCAGCTGTCTATAGTACCTCCTGTAACAGCTGCATGACAGCTACAACTCCCTGGGCTACTTCCCCATGGCCTCCTCCAAACACCTTCTTTATCCTCACCACAGGTCCTTCCTCCTGGTGTCTGATAATGCTTGATTGTATGATAATTCCTCAATCCTCCAGCAGTACACCCTCTCAGGGCTGGTCTACACTAAGGGGAAAAATCGATATAAGATACGCAACTTCAGCTACGTGAATAACGTAGCTGAAGTCAAAGTATCTTATATCGATAACTTACCCGTCCTCACGGCACGGGATCGATGTCCGGGGCTCTCCATGTCGACGCCGCCACCGCCGTTCGCGGCGGTGGAGTTCCGGAATCGATAGAAGCGCGTTCGGGGATCGATATATCGCGTCTAGATGAGACGCGATATATCGATCCCTGAAAAATCGATCGCTACCCGCCGATACGGCGGGTAGTGTAGACGTAGCCTCAGTCTCAGCTCCTTGTACCTCTTGCTCCTAGCTCCTCACACACACTTCTCTCCTCTGGCTCCTCCTGCTTGACTGGAGTGAGCTCCCCTTTTTATACCAGGTGCCCTGATTAGCCTGCCCTGATTGGCTGCAGGTGCTCCAATCAATGTAGCTCTCTCCGGTGCCTTCTAGAAAGTTCTTAATTGGCCCCAGGTGCCTTAATTACCCTGGAGCAACTGCCATTTTGGTTCCCATGGTACTAGGTATTTGCTTAGCCTGGGGCTAACATACCTGTTCCTGAGTACTTTCCTGTAGCCATCCGGCCTTGCTCCATCACACTAGCAATAAGCAAAATAATTGATAGTCCATCCCAATAGTTGGCAGTGGCTTAGGCACCTGGTTGTTTGTTACAATGCCCTTCTACATAGGTAGTGTCAGAACTGACTGTCAAGGAATTTATAAGCTGTGTTGGAGTATTACTGGGCACTTTTAAAGAGCTACCATGTTTCTTCCCAGAAGTGGCAATATTTCAGGACTGGTTTCAGTGATTCTTCCATATGTGTGTGTGATAGACGGATAGCTAAACTGTAAGTGGAAAGGCAAAGTCTCTATGTAAGATATGGTTAGTATTATATCAGTGTTACTAATATTTGCAATGCATCAGGATAAATATCATAAAAAGAACCTACAGATGTAGATCAGATAATGTTGAGCTCCAATAACATTCGCCACATAGGCTGAATCCACATACATGCACTGTCAGTAAAAGAATTGAAACAGAAGTACAGAAGTGATGCACAAGTTAATTGTGTCTTTGATGCATGGTGACATGACACACTTTATTTATTTTGACTTTCTTGCTGCTAATACATTATCAGTATGTATAACAATTATTGGAAACATAATAAGTCAATGTGGTACTTTCAATGCAAGACACCTACTTTCAACAAATATTAAGTGACTGGAGTTGGGTGAGATGTTCATAGAAAATAATGTGTTTGGCAGATTTAGCCTTTTCTTCTGTCCAAAAAAGGCTTAGCAATATGCAGATAACATCCAGCTTTACAACTCCTTTACTTAAAAATCAATGGTAAAAAACCACAACCCTCTCCCAGCTTTGTCAATGCCTAGTTTAGACCAGCACCTGGATGAAGAGCAGCTGCCTAAAGAAGAATGCAGGCAAGACTGAGATTATGCTGATAAAAGATGGAAGCAGTTCAAACAACTTGCCTCTGCTATAGCATCCTTCATAATCAAGAAAATTTAACCATCAATTAAGTTGGTCTGTAGCCTTGGAGTTCTCTTGGTCCCCTCAATGCTATTAGATGTCCAAACAGTCATGGCTGTCCACTTCCATCTGTGACAGGCCAGAATACTGCACCCTCTACTATCAGACTGAGATCTGGCCATGGCAATCCCCTTCACTCCTACATAGATGTGCTTTCTTGCATAACACATGCCAGCACGATAGCTAGCTGCCTAGATAGTGGAGTTAGAGTGAGGGGGGAAAACAGATGATTTGGAGGTTAAATTTGGGTGTTTTTCTGAACCTTATAGAAAGCTCTGTAGTCTGCCAAGTGAAGTGGAAATCTCATGGGAAAGGACTGGTTTTATCAGAAGCCTTTAGAAACCAAAAAGGGAAAACAGGCAAGATTAGAGAGTGTAAATAAATCTGTCAGACAACCCTCTTACAGCAATTTCAATTATCTGCTATTGTAATTTATCTGCTATTGTTCAGGCAACAATTGATAAGAGGTAGTATTTTCCTTTATATAGCAGTGCCTAGATTTACTATTTGTAACAGAAGAAGTTAAAAGCAATGTATGTTTTAACTCCGCTACTCATTTATTCTACTTTTTACATCTATTTATTGTACTTTGTTTCATTTATATTTCTATTATATCCATATATCTGTAGACACTGAGGTACACAGATACATAAAATAAAAGCTGGCCTGAAAGTTTATATTTTGAAAATTTTTGAACAAAAAGAGAACACATTTTGACTTTATGTATAAAATAACTAACAGTGAAGAAAAACACTATTGTATGAGTCTTAAGTAAATGGGAACTGGAAATGCACCCATTTTTATTTTGAAGCCGAAACATCAAATTAGAAACCTAATGTTAAGCATCAACATTTGACTATTTGAGCCTGTATTTAGGTGAGTGCTGTCATAGTTGCTTTTTTCTCTCTGCATTATGGAATTTACTGAAACACATACACTACAGAGTTTTATCATGATATTGCGAGACACCCTGAACATTCCAAGGGAGCAAAGGAGTCTGTGAATCATATTTGAGGCGAGAGCGGGGCTCTGGTTGTGATTTAATTTTCCTAAGGTCACATGATAGGACTCACACCTGGATTTAGGCATGCTGAAGAGACATGAGATCTAAATCTAGAAGAGAGTGTCCTGGAATCTTCAGAGGCACTCTGATCTGACACTCTGGTTGGGGGGGAAGGGGAGAGCAAAACGTTTTCTAAGACATCCTGATTTACTGAACTGTAGTAGTAACAACATTTCACTTCTGCTAATCAAAAGGAGCAATGCTCTGTGAATCCTTGAGGGAAGATATACTGAAATACCAATCTAATACCTGTGAGAAGATGGTGTCCAGTTAGGAAACATTTTCAGGAAACAGACTGATATTTCAAGCACATTCACTTATTTAAATGTATCTTATTTTCTTGGAAAGACCTTAAGAAACCTCAAACAGAGGTGGTGGAGGATATTGTGGCAGTGGCTTTGATGCCTATCAGATACTTCATTGCTAAGGTCTATAGGAGTGAATATAAGGGTGTCTGCATCCTAAAACTTACCAGCACAATTGGAGTTATCTGGTACCCTTTCTAGCAGTCTCAAAAGACAGTAAATGTATCATGGAAATTGAAATCCCCATGTCACAGCTGGGCTAATACAAATTGATGGGCCAATTCAGGAAAGGTTTGCTCTGCATTTGCCTGCACTATACCACTGTGGACACATAAATGGCTTCAGTATCCAGCACCATCAATCACTCGCACTAACCACTCTAATAATAAAAAGGAGCAAACTTCAGAAAGATGGTTATTTTTTTAGACAGTGTTTTTTGTCACTAAAAGACGCAATCTTAACTCGGACCTGGACATTCTCTCTCTCTGTGTGTCTTTTTTATCTCCTGCTCCACTCACCCCATAAAGATATGTTAATGGAGACCCTTGCCCTGACTGAACATTAAAGAAAGAAAGGACTTCTTCACTTACACATGCATATCTTCATCTCTGTCTGTTTCTCATTTGGCGTGTCATGTCCATCATTCGTCTTTATGAGCTGCTTGCTCCTTCTCACAACGCTATCAACCTGGTGACTATAATTATTTTTGAATCATCTGGGAAACATTTTGTTTGTTCAATTATCTTATTTTTATCTTGTCTCCTGCTCCTCTAAATCATATTATTCAAAGGATTTTGAAGGCTATTAAGTAGTTCCCATTTGAACTATTGTCCTCAACTCTTCCAGGGAAACTAGTTGGGGGGATCATCTCATTACTCAATCTCCCCCTATTGCAGCATCAGGACAGGAGATGGAGGAGGGTCATGGCCCAATCCCTGACTCCATCTGGGCTGCTTTGGAAACCAGATATTGGTTGAGGGCCCATAGATTATAACCCTGCCTCCCCTAGTTTGATTTATAGTGGGATGGGGTGGGTGGAGGACACAGCCTGTGCTACAGATGGCACTAAACAATAGGATAGAAGATACAGATCCAAAGGTTTTGAGGCAATGTCAGATCTGGGATTTTCATAGCCCATTATAGGGAAAGGGCTCAGCTGCCCAGCTGAAATCTGAATCAGAACTCCAGGGTTATTGTTTGGGCTGATCTCTAGTCTAGACAGAGAAGGATAGTTTGGACATGTTGAGTGAAATCAACAGTTATTTGGATAGCATCTTTTTTCAGTCATACTGAATCCACTCTAAATATTTCATCTGCAGAATTCCCAGGTTCACAGATGCAGACTTTCTATCTGAATCCTGGTATTTACTTTTCCGTTCATGTGACCCTAAATTGAGATTAAACCAAATTTGGTGGTGCCCCAAAGCAAATATTCTTTTTGGAATACAAATGACTACTATTAAAATGTCTTTCTTATTTTCACTGCTCTCAAAGCGCAAAACCCAGTGCTTTCAGTGGCACAATTGTTTGCAATTTCAGCAGAGAGGCCAAGAGCTGAGTGAGTCATGGGAAATAATCCACTCTCTGAAAATCTAGCTCAACATTAGTAGAAAGTGGCATGCTGGAAGCTCACACTGCCACAGCCTATGCTGTTTCTGTCCTATGGATAAATATAAGACTTCACACTCTGGAGCTGCCTACACAGAATCTTTCACCAATGGTAACAATAAAACATAAGGAAACAAATATAACATGACACTTTTCACTACTCCCTCCCCCCAAAAAATGTTTTTGGTTTTGGGATAGTCCAACCATATATATAGATTATTTACAAGACTGGCTGTGCATTTGGGTCCAGTGGGCTTCCCTGAAGGATGTAAAAACACATACATACTCGTACATCAAAGCTGCAGAGGCACTGAGAGACACTGTTCATCCTGAAATGTTTAAGCTCTCAAATGGGTCACTCATGCTTCTACCATGGTCCTGTGTCTTAGTTGCTCATATGTTCCCATATGTTCATTGTTTTGCAGCAGTTGCACTGGCACAGCCTGTTTTCCTTCAAGAACAGCTCAAATGCTAGTTAAATTTGGAGAAACCTCCTTGTATAAACAACATTCCAGATCTACTTTGTTCTAATGATATGTCGGTATTTGCTAAAAACGTGGTTGAAGGTTAGATGGTCTAATTTACTAAACCTGACTCTACTGCGGTAAACCATGCTCAATTTCATAATGGAGACAGGGTGAGACATGTTATTTTACCATGTGTTAACAGCCACATAAAACCAGAGTTCAATTGACACTATTTTACTCTTTAAAAAAATCCTCCCTGGCAAGAAGCTGAACTCATCTGGATGCAATTGACAATCTAAGATCTCTTGGTGTAACGTTTTCATCAAACTGCAACTTCACTCCTCCATTTTCCATCTGGCTTCACAAAAATTTTCTGTGAGAAAAATTTCAGGGTAGGTGGACCTCTTCTTCTGAGGTTGCAGAAAAGCATTCAGCCTTTGACAGAATGTCAGGATTCCTTTCTGGGAATCAAAAGGAATCTTTTCTCCTTTAGTTCCTCTATAGATTGCTTAAAGGGGAGAGGCTATAGTGACTTTGAACACATGGCCATAACTTTGGCAAAACTGGTCATGCTTGAAAGCATCACAAATTGAAATAATCAATTTCAGAAGAGGCAGTGTACTCTATTGATTGGAGCAGGGACCTAGCTCTGCCACTGACTCACTCTGTGACTGTGAGAAAGTCACTTAACCTCACTAGACCTCAGTTTAAAAATCAATGTGTGCTTTGTTACATATATTCTGAATGTTTTCATCAGCTGTATTTGGGAATCTTGCTATGATGGTCATCGATTTAAAAAATGTCATGGTTTTCTCTTTACAATTAACATTCTAAAGGGAAAATGAATTGAGCCATGAAAAAAACAAGTAATAAACCAAGTTAAAACTAAATACATAAATAAGCACCAAAGCTTGAAGTACTTACTCAATTTTTACTTACTTTACATAAAGGTCCATTGGGTGAAATTCTGGATAAAGTCTGTGGGAGTTTTGCCATTGACTTCAGTACATCTAATGTTTCACTCACATATTCCAGTGGGATTGTCTGCAGGATAACATACCACTCAGCATGAATAAAAGTGGCAGAATCTGGCCCTGGAATAGAACTGGTTTGTACTCTGATTTCCATCTGGCAATCAACAACGCTGTATTGTGCTGTGCAGGAAAAACAAAGAGAGGGTGTTCAAGACCCTGTTGCTCTTTAAGATGTAATAAGATAAAAGAAGTCTTCAGCAGGTACAGTGTGAGTTACCAAGAGGCAACACATGTCTTAATTCAAAAGTGAAGGAATTAAAACCCACATTGCTTTTGTACAGTGAGTAGTTCAAGCTCTTTTTATTTTCTTGGCACACGGCCTGTCCTTCTCTTTAACGGCATTACATTCATGTGTTTATTTAAAATATCCACATGTCTTCCACAATTCAGAAAGCGCTCTCTCATTTATTTACATAAACCAGTGCTGTAAAATTGATATATTCTATAGGGCTCTCTAGACTAGCCCTCTGCTTCTCTCTGATTTAAGCCTACTGTGGCTTGGTTCTTAATTATTACACACTTGTTTTAAATTTACAATCATCCTTTTCATAATCTCATAGCAGTACTTTACCTCTCCCCCTAAGTGAAGGTAGTGCTTGTGAAAGGCGCTAGGTTGACAGCCCTGGCAAATGAGGCAGTTACCCACAGAACAGCTACAGAAAAGTCAGAGGCACTGAAAGCCTTTCGTACATACAATGACTTTCCATTGAGCCTCAGACCTGTCCTAAAGGAACGTATCTAAGGTCAGAGGGGGTTCAGGTTCCATTGTCCTTTCTGTCTGGGGTCTTTTCCTGCTGAGAGCACCAATAATGAAATTTGGTGACATTTGTGATCATGGTTTTGGGATATGGGCATCCGGTTACATGAAACTGAACCAAGGTAATCAACTACATTTGCATCTATCAAACAACAATCATGCTCTAACAATAAGGCTGTTACCAGTTCTGGTGTCTTTAAGCCTAAATGTTTGGTTCCCACAGATGTGGCTACAAATAAGAGTTTGGCATCTCTCTTTCTGCTTCCCCTCTTTTTACCCTGTACTCCTCTCAGTCTGCTCTTCTTCCTTCTCTGTTCATCTCTTTCTCAAGTTCTTGACTCACATGACATGCCATGAAGCTCCTATGATTTGAACGGAATCTCCCTCCTTATCTTTCAATCACTCTCTTCTCCATCAAAAATTCTCAAAAACACTTTTCCAAGAATCCTTGCTACCTTGGTCTCACCTGCAATCCCTTCAATTCTCCCATACCTGGGATTGTCTTGTCTTTCTAATAGAGGGATCAAATACATGAGAAGGTTATGGAGTGATTCGATCATAATTTAGACGTAAGGAACAGAAAACTGGTAACAGAGGCCTCCTTAATCTAGTAGACAAAGGTATAACATGATCCACTGGCTTGAAGATGAAGCTAGACACATTCAGCTTAGAAATAAGGCGCAAATTTGTAATAGTGAGGTTGATTAATCATTGAACAATTTACCAAGAGTTGTGCTGGATTATCCATCACCGGAAATTTTTAGAGAGGATCCCCCCCCAATGATGTGTTCTAATTCAAATAGGAATTGTTTCAGGGAAATATGGCCTGTGTTATGCAGACTAGAGTATCACAGTGGTTCTTTCTTATAATATATGAATCTGTGAATCAAGCATATTCTCAAGTAATACAAAAATTCCAAAGAGAAAAAATTTTCCTCTGGGTGGAGACAGCAAAGATTAGCCAAATTGTCCAACGCCCTGAAGCATGTCACTTTTTGATACTTTGTAGATGGTATGGTGGCAGCACAGAATGCTTTGTTTCATCTCACACACACAACCATGGCTTACATCTTCAAAAACACTTCATACCACAATTGAACAACGCTTCCCAGAGCTACTCCTGGGTTATTGTGGCTTAAGTGACAAAGTTTGCTCAGAGCTGTACCTAAAGGCACAATCTAGCCCTCTGTGAATTAAGCTACCAGCCACATAACACTAATAATCAGAAGTCAAGATGGGCTGAAAATTATGACTCTGAACTAGTTGTCAAATTCTTCTGCATAACAAAGATTGCCAAGAAAATCAGGATCAGTCCCCATAAATGATGCTCTTGTCAAAAGGGGGGTTAAATAAGTAATGAAGTAGTAAGTAATAGTTACACCAGCTCTATCAAGTTCTACCGCATCTTTCAACAGAGTGGTTTAGGGGTTGAACAGATATGATGATGGCTATTATTTAATAACAATATTTCTAAACTTTGTGAAATTTCAAAGGCCATTAAAAAGGCTTAAATTTTAAAGTCTTGACCACCCAAAACATTTGGTAAATGATTATTGTATATGATTCATTACTGGAATGTATTGGAACTCAGTATGTGTGCAGTCAGCGGAGCTGAATATGCAGTGATGAGCAGATACAGAAACCTCCTTAAGGAATAGAGCAGGTGCCATACAATACACAACATTTAAAGCATTATACTAGTGTTTTTAATAATTTAATAGGACATCAAAATGTTATAGAAATAAATCCCATTTCAGATCTTAACATATCTTAGAAATGACAAGCACTGTAAAAAGAACATAAGAGAATTCACAGTTGTGAGGCTGGAGTAAATCAATAGGATTTTGGCTGTACAAATCAAATTGGTTATTTTAAACTTTTACACCATCCATTATAACTAGCTGGCTGCTTTTCACTTAAAAAATAAATTCAAAAGCAAAAACTTAGCACTTCCCACATATTCACAGGATGTTTAACAGCTCTTCTCAGAAATATATTTCCTTTAAAAAAAATCTAAGGGTTAATGCCTCTTTTACCTGTAAAGGGTTAAGAAGTTCACCTAGCCTAGCTGACACCTGACCAGAGGAAGCAATGGGGGAACAAGATGTTTCAAAAGGAAGGAGGGAAGTTTTTCTTTGTTTAGCGTTTTAGTTTCAGCCGGAGTGAAAAAGATCAAGGAACCAGCCTCTTATCAGAGTAGTAAGTTTTAGAAAGGGATAAATAGGTTTGTTTATTTTCTTTGTAACTTGTCTTGGTACCATTAAGGGAATTATCAAATTTGGGTATTCTTGTGTATATTAAGATTTTTGCCCAAGGGAACATCCTCTGTGTTTTGAATCTGTTGTCTGTGAGAGTAGCTGGTATGCTAATCTCTCCTAGAGGGTTTTCTTTTACCTTTCTTTTCTTTAATTAAAAGCCTTTTTTCTTAATACCTGATTGATTTTTTCCTTGTTTTAAGATCCAAGGGGTTTGGATCTGTGTTCACCAGGAAATTGGTGAAGTCTCTCAAGGCTACCCAGGGAAGAAAAGTAGTGCTTGGGGGTGGTGGCAGTGATACCAGATCTAAGCTGGTAATTAAGTTTAGAAGTGTCCAGGCAGGTCCCTACATCTTGACAGTCCCATAATTTAAATTACAGCACTTTGTTTCATTTAGTTTTCCAGAGCTTATTGAACTCCATATGCCAAAGCTGGGGAAATAATGTGTAAGTATTAATTTATTCAGCTAATTTTAACTTTCTTTTTTCTATTATCCTGTGAACAGATTATGATTGTCTTTAATGTATATATCACTCACAATTATAATAAAAAATAATAATTGGAGATATACCTATCTCCTAGAACTGGGAGGGACCTTGAAAGGTCATTGAGTCCAGCCCCCTGCCTTCACTAGCAAGACCAAGTACTGATTTTTTGCCCCAGATCCCTAAGTGGCCCCCTCAAGGATTGAACTCACAGATCACAGCTCAAACCACTGAGTTATCCCTTCCATTTATCCCTTCCCTCAAAATTATTTGCTGAATCGTTGTAGTGAAGAATTCTTGGCCTGTATGATGTTCTTTTGGTGTTCATTGTAAATGTTCAAAATTCAAACTGTTTTAACCAGACATGTAGGCCCCTTGATAAATTTCTGTGTCAGAGTCGATAGACAAAACTGTTAGAATAAGGTGGTTTATACAAACACTTGTGAGCATGAAATCAGAATATGTTTTCCCTGAATATTCTGCAGTATTCACTCAAAATAGGCTACATCCTGCCAGTAGACTCATTTGCTAGAAAATCTGTGGGGAAAAAACATTAAAGGAGCAGGAACACAATAAAAATGTATTTAATTATTCAGATCATTATTGCGGAATGAAATTTTGCATCATTATAGGGTCTTCCAAATGAGGGATGGCCTTACATTTAATGCATTAAACTGGGACTTACAAGCTCATTTCACTTTTCAATTCTTCCAAAGGCTTCCTGTGTGACCTTGGGTAAATCAACTGGGGCCCGATCAAATGTCTTTTAGCTTCAATGGCGATTGGCCCTTAATCTCTCCCTTCTTTAGTCCACTGGCTTTCTTATGGAGCAATAATGTGTCACTACCTTACAAGGGTGTTGGGAGGTAAATTCATTAATGTTTGTGATGAACTCATGTACTACAGCAATGGGAATCATGTCAATATGTAGATTAGGAGAGAGAACTGTAGCTTCATCTCTGTTCTTGAGAGGAAATGAGGCCACTGCATGAGAGTCTGATCAAATTAAATAATCTGGGGGATATGTACTTTGGATACAATATTAGCTGATAGAGTGAAGAAAATCCAGAGTATCTTGGGGCCAGATCCTCAGCTGATATAAGTGAATTTAATGGAGCAATGCCAATTGACTCCAGCTGATGATCAAGCCTTGTAAACCCGGGAGGCAGTTTTGATGTGGATGCATTAGGAGGTTAGATGAATAAGAGGTTAGTGACAGGAACAGAGAATGGGGCTAGTGATGATCTACTTTCTCAAGTGAGAGAGCAACCTGTTTGCAGCATACACATGTATGGGAAAGCAAGCAGTTGAACTTTTTATTCATGTGATAGCCCATCTTTGTTCTCTTGTGATTTATGAGTCAAAACTCTGATCAAGGTCAACGTAATTTCTTTTTCTAGTTGCTGTGTCATGTGGGTTTTTTGTGTGTAATTGGAGAATAAAGAGAGAAGTACTTGGATTAACATAGCCATTTCCTGCACAAAACTGAAACCTTACCAGTCAATTTTAAGTAACCAGCTAATGCATTTATGTAATAAACTAATCAAACTCAAATGCATATTTTGCCATTTGGATTGAATTAAAGATTCCAGCATGCAATTAAGTGACATTATTGACGGTGGTTTGAACATGTAATTGGTGATATGATATTATAGTTGGCGTTCAGTGCCCAAGAACAATTTTCCAATAAGTTCAGTAATGTGAATTCATCCCATGAACCTTTCATGCTATTCTGCATAATATGCAGGATGGAGCATAGTAACCAGCATACAAAATGATGAATTCTTGAGGCTTGGCCACCAAATTCCTGAATTAGTTCCCATTTCCAGAGATTTTGCAAAATGCATTCCTGAAAATCTTCCTCAGTATGTCTCAGGCTATACACTCATACAGCTAGTAGCTTTATTCAATATATCTAATTGTGGAGCAGAATCAGTTACAGTTGCAGAAACAAATGCAATGGAAATTTGGCTTGGCTATTACCTTTAATTACTAGAACTGGGCCCTGAGTCCAGCTAAATATCCATAAGCATTTGCAATGGGAAAATCTACTGCACTGCAGCAGAACAGTGCCTCAAGTGACATAGTAGATGCTTCAAATCTTGAGTCATTTAATAATGGAGAAAGCCATGAAATTTAAAGAAATCTGACAGATGCATGGACAGCATAAGCTTTTATTGGATGGGATTGAAGAGCTGGTGTAGCCTGCTCAGTACATTAGTGCACTGGGCCTCTCAGGCCAGGATCCTGCAAAATCCCATGCCAAGATTCTCCAAGAGAGAACCGATCTGCTACACCCAATGTGAGCCAGTGCCTTAACAGCACAATTTGGCCTTCAGATACTATGCTCCATCTGCATCGTCATGACAAAATTGGGTGAAATTATCCCTAAACTAGCCTTGCTAGATGGGCATCCATTCTAGCCATGATTGACTCCAGTGGTGACAATAACAGAACTTCTCTTGACAGCTTAGTCTATTGTTTAACCCTGCTTCTAGTGCTAAAGCCTTTGTCCTATATTTAGCCTACATGTTCACCCCTAAAGCTTAAGACAATTACTTCTTGTGCTGTCCTCCTTGACTAGCAAATATAAGTAAACTTTCTTCTTTATAGTATCCTTTTATGTCCCTGCAGTAACAAAGTAATGTTATGTAAAGAAGTTGTTTTATTTATTTATTTCTCTAGACTCAACACGGTGACCTAAATTAAAATAAGTAACAAGGCAAAACACGAAAAATTATTTCACGCAAGTGAAAATAATTTCTTCCCAGGTAACCTTCAGATAGATTCACCCAGCAATTCAAATGGCACAAGAACAGTTAATAGCACAGCAAGAAGTACCCCTTCTGTCCAAAATGAGAAGGATGCCATTATACAAGGCACTGGTGAGACCTCATCTGGAATACTGTATGCAGTTCTGGTCTCCCATGTTTAAGAAGGATGAATTCAAACCGGAACAGGTACAGAGAAGGGCTACTAGGATGATCCGAGGAATGGAAAACCTGTCTTATGAAAGGAGACTGAAAGAGCTTGGCTTGTTTAGCTCAACCAAAAGAAGGCTGAGGGGAGATATGATTGCTCTTTATAAATATATCAGAGGGATAAATATCAGGGAGGGAGAGGAATTATTTAAGTTTAGTACCACTGTGGACACAAGAACAAATGGATATAAATTTGACTCTAGGAAGTTTAGACTTGAAATTAGATGAAGGTTTCTAACCATTAGAGGAGTGAAGTTCTGGAACAGCCTTCCAAGGGGAGCAGTGGGGGCAAAAGACATATCTGGCTTCGAGACTAACCTTGATAAATTTATGGAGGGGATGGTATGATGGGATAGCCTAATTTTGGTAATTAATTGATCTTTGATTATTAGCAGGTAAATAGGCCCAATGGTCTGTGATGGGATGTTAGATGGGATGGGATCTGAGTTGCTTCAGAGAATTCTTTCCTGGGTGCTGGCTGGTGAGTCTTGCCCACATGCTCAGGGTTTAACTGATCGCCATATTTAGGGTCGAGAAGGAATTTTCCTCCAGGGCAGATTGGCAGAGGCCAAGGTTTTTCACCTTCCTCTGCAGCGTGGGGCACGGGTCACTTGCTAGAGGATTCTCTGCACCTTGAGGTCTTTAATCCATGATTTGAGGACTTCAATAACTCAGACATAGGTTAGGGGTTTTTTACAGGAGTGAGTGGGTGAGATTCTGTGGCCTGCATTGTGCAGGAGGTCAGACTGGATGACCATAATGGTCCCTTCTGACCTTAAGTCTATGAATCTATGATGCTCAGCCAGTGGAGCTGGTTAACTGTCTAACATTACAAACTTTAAGCACTCATTTCTTTTGAAGTACCAAACCAATTTTCTTTGAGCTTTCTGAAGACTGAATGTACTGTACAGTAAGTTACTGTATGTAAGATTATATAAGGAATTCCATCTTGTAATAAATGACACAAATAGGCAGATGGTCTCTATTTTTTATTTTATGGATTAAAATAAAGAGAAATCCAATCCTAGTGTTATGTCCAGCTGACACTAGCCATGGTACAAGTCTAACCCTTTCACCTAGTCCAAGGGGTTTTCTTGGTGTCAAAACCACCCTTCATATGAAATTGACAGCCCCTGTTTCAAATGTTCTGCTGGAGTGTGATTGCTATTTCACTGTTCAAATGGGAAGTTATCAGTATCAAACCTCAATCTGATAAGGGCCTGCTATAACAGATCATCAAATCATCATCTATCAAGTGAATCTTTGACTGTCCAAGTAATTACATAGATCCCAATAAAATGATGCACCATGAAACAGCAGAGGAACCGACAGGCATCAAGATGGAATTAAGCACCTTTTACAATTAAATATTTGTCAGCTAAACAATTTAATCTCTTACCTATATTTTGAAAGCCTTTCAACTGACTGCTGATGATCGAAGCATGTAGTGCTTATGTTGGAAGAACTATATGACTACCCAACATGTATCTTGTAAAGCACAGATTGATGTAACTTCCACATCAATTAGCAAGAAGTTAAATGAATAGTGTGCTGTTCAGAATCAGTGTTCAACATATTATGGCAATGGTAATGATCCTAGCTAATTAAACCGATGTACAAACTATGGGCCTGACCCAGTTCAATAAGTCAATTGCATGACTCCCATTAACGTCTTTGGACTTTGGATCCAACATTAAGTAGAGCTCACTTCATCAAATAGAACACAAACATCAATGCAACAAACATGCAAAGCAAGACCATAAAATGCATCTTCTGTGACGTGAACATATGTAAAAAAGTACATTCATGTAACACTGATGTTTCAGTATTAAACTATCAAAATTCAGGAAATTAAAATGTTAAGGGTCTTACACTGCATTAATGTTAACTTGAGTCTCATGCTCCTCCTGTATATTTTATAATATACTTTTAACAAACATAAACAGCACTATTCTAAGCTTTACATTTTTTTAAATAACAATCTAGAAAATCCTATGTATGTGCAGCTTGGCATATACAATTTCCCTAAGTGCTTGATAAATGTAAGGATATCAACTAAATATAAGGGAACTGAACACTATGAGAACTTGTTTTAACATATATAAAAGAGTGAAATTGTTGTTACTTTTATACAGATACTTCCTTTCTTCACTCTGTACAGACGGGTGAGTAAAGAAAATGCAGAAAAAAAGTCTTCTCAAACTTCTTCTCCTCCTCCTCCTTTTTTTTTTAAATATTTATTTTATTTTACTTTTTTGCAAAATGTTGACAACTGTATAAGATGGTTAAAAAACAAAAACAAAAAAAAAAGCAAATATTTTAAGCTGGGAATCTGTATAAAGCTCCTCAGGGGAGCAGGAAACCTATGCACATGACTTTATAACACCACCATACTTCATGTCTAGGGAAACAATTGTGGGATACATCCTCTCTTGTGCACATGGAGCACTGGCCCCAAAACTGCTCAGCCAGGATTCATTCATTTTTTTCCATTTCACTCTTCTTGAACACTGAAGCTACATTGCACAGTTTCTCTTGTTTCTAGTAAGTTTCACTATTCTGATCTCATGTTCTAGCACATAGCTGTTGTTTGCAGTCACAAACATCTCAGAGGAATGTTTGAAACTCCCACAGACTAATCCCGCACCAACATAAAACCAATTTCATGGAATATATATATTCTAGTCCTGTTAGGCTTTCTAAAACCCATTTATTTATGGGGGAAAGGAGTTTTGGGGTGTCAAATTACTTTGGCAATATCTCTTTAATAGTATTTGAGTTATTTAATGTTTTCATTTTGAGCTTTTAGGATTCCCCTCCCCACCATGTTGGGTTTTTATTGGCTCTGAAAATAAGGCCGATTCCTGTATCCTATTAAAAGTAAACAAGAACTGAGTAACAAAAAAGAAACAAACAACTACAAAAAACACCACCACTTTTTCGTAGATTTTTGTCTCTTTGTTTCTTATAAAAACAGTTATAACCTTATATTGTACATTTCACCTAAAAGGTTCTCTTCAAATGCAGAGGTACTTACTGTATATAGCCCTTACAGCTGGGAAAGACTGAAGCTTCTACTGGTCACTTAGATTTTTTTTTTCACCTCACCTAATTTTGTTACTTAAAGGAATATAATCCTTGTAACTAAGAAATAGCCCTAAATCTTCAATTTACACATCCATTTTCCTTCCTTTACACAAGATAAGCAGCTCAAAGAGTGGTGTTTTTTTAACATCTCATTTCAAATTAAAGCAAGGGAACAGCAAAGCCATATCCGACAGCACGGCGTCTGCTGTGAACACAGTACAAGACCTAAAAGACTTTTAAATGAGTGGAATTCAGTGGAGTATCTGAAAGAAAGGAATAGTGTTGGTTATTTTAAAAAAAATCTGAATGCTTTGGTTATGATGTTCTATTTAAAGGTAGATTCTCCAGTTATGTGATATGGTCCATTCCACAGCCCTGCATGTCTAAATACATTTGACTTTATAATGAGATGTAACGGAAATTTAGATTGTCTAATGAATTTGGCAGTGCTCAGATATGCTATTGCTTGGCCAGCTAAATAATAATAATAGTTGTATTTCTATAGTGCCTTTCATCTCAGGATCTCAAAGCTCAATAAAAATATTACTCAGTAAAATTCATGTGGCATAGATAAGTCATATATCAACTTCTTCGAGGGGAATCAAAGCACAGAGAGGCTGAGTGCCAGCTTTTCACATGTGCACAGTACCCTCAATCCGGGCCATATAATCAAAAGAGCTCAGCATGCTGAGTGCTCATAAATGTCAGAGTGGGAGCTGCTTTGTGCTGAGTAGTTTTGAAAATTTAGCTTTTATTTAAGTGGCTACGTGGGGGCAGAGCTCTTTAGTTCATGAGCACCTGAAAATATGGTGCTGAGCTCTTAAAAACTAAACAAAAAAAAACTGGCTCCATATGACTTGTCCAGAGCCAATGCCAGAGCTGAGACAAGAACCCAGGAGGTCAGACTCTAAGTTCCCATCTTTAGTGCCTACATTGCACTGCCTCCAAAATAACTTCTAGGCTTAACCAGTGATGTTTGCCTTAGTCATATGAGCAGTCTCAATCAATTCTAATAGGACTTCTCATGTGTATAAGGTGAGCAGGCATCATTCTTGATTTTAAACTTCTTTGCACACTTGGGCCCAGCTCCTCAAAGGTATTTAGGTGCCTAACTCCCTGAGAGCTAGGTGCCTAAACACCTTTGAGGACCTGAACCTAGGACACTACAATTATTATGTATGGTTATTTCATGTGCAGAACAGCAGCCGTTCTGCACAATGACCAAAACACAGTTTGTGTGAATATTTGTGATTAGCAATTGCAACGAGGAAGGAAAATAGTCAAACTGAGTGGCCATTCAGATTTTGCTTTTTGCAATGCCTGATCAGCTCTAATGAAAATCTGATTATTTAAAAACTTGAGTTCAGTAGCACAAAAATACAAAACATCTGCTCTCCATGGCAGTTACAGGCCTTTCCTTCACACATTCCTGGACAGATCTACCAAATCACATAGAGAGTTTAAAGTGTAGAAGTCTGGGAATTGACAAGAAGACATGTTTGAGCCTCCAGAGTTAAGCGTGCGTGTGTGTGTGTGTGTGTGTGTGTGTGTGTGTGTGTGTGTGTGTGTGTGTGTGTGTAAATATTGTTTGCAAGCCTCCAAATCTACAGGGTGTTTTTGTTTGTTTTTTGTTTTTTTTCTGGTGAGTCTGTTTTGTAACAGTGACCTAAGTTAGTTAAAGCCAGTGTAGGGAAACACACACACACGCACATACACAACAGCAAAAATGGGGCAGTGGGTGCGGTAGGTTAGATATGAGAAATATAAAATGTTTATTATGGCAGTGCTTGTGCAGGATGAATAGACAAAAGATTTGTTTTAGTGTGTTTGTCTGTCGGTTTGTATGGTTTTTTTTAACCATTATACTGTGAAAGTCACATCTTCATATACAGCAGTTTCCCTATATTTCTTTCCAGTCATCAGATCATTTGTTCTTATGATAAGAATGTGGCATTATGTTTGCACGAAATTATATTAGGTTTTATTCTCTTGTACAGTGCCCCTATTTTATTGGTAGTGGTGGGTCAATGTTAATAATATATGCTGGCTAAGGTACACTAACTGATTTACTTCTATTTTATCTAAATACCATACAGCATTGACCATGCTTATATGGGGCTATAACTTCTTCTTCTTCGTCCTTTACCAAAGGAGCTCACTCTTGCACTTTTGTCTTCTCCTTCTTTATTCTTTCTCTTTTTTCCACTCACTTCTCTAGCTGTCCTTTCCTAATTATCTAGTTATTATCAGTTGTATAGTTGCAAACAATTACTGGCTCTTCTATCAAATATTTTATGTTTTAATTCCTCAGCATAAGAGTCTTGGAGGGAAAAGAGGGACACAAAGGATATCAAGAGGTCTAGAATTCAAGGGGAAAGGGGGCTGGGGAAAACTAGAATGGAAGTTGGAAAATCTTGAGAAATTAATGAAAGACCTTGGGGGAGTGGGGGAGAGTTTTTCTTTCAGGACAAGTCTAAATGGAATAAAGCTACTGATTAAATACATTAGGCCCAGATCCTCAACTGGTTTAACTCATCACTGACTTCAGTGGTGTTATTCTGCTTTATGTCAGCTGAAGATCTGGCCCTAATAATGTGCTCAGCAGTGTTTTCATATGTATTTGAGTGCATGTGATTTAAAAAATCCCTCCTTGTCTCCTTCAGCCAAATTCTGTAGTCTATACTCATTCTTTACTCAGGCAAATAATCCCATTAGCTCCTGTGAGAACTGAGGGATTGGGTCCATGCAGATTTTGGAAACATTTCCATAGAATATGGAGGACTGGAATTCCCCAGAATGTAGCAAAATGTCCTAGAGATTTCCATCAGCCCTATATCCAGTGGAGGACTTGTCCGCAACTTAATAATGTTTTTGCTTTTCACTCTAGAGTTTCCTATGTTCATTTTCATCCTATTGTGCTTAGCTGTATTTTTCTGACCTAAAAGGGAAACAGAGCTCCAAAAGGTATTAGGGTAAACTAACAATAAAATAAAATAAATGGCAGTCTTCATAGGGAGCTATGAAAACCAAAAAGGCAATAGAAGTCAGAACCACTCTGTAGCCCATTGCTAAGATCCCAGGGTGAAGCTGACAGCATATAAGTATTTGTAGGTTGGCACAGGATCTGATCTTATCTTTTGTTAGTTAATACTTTCCATCCATAAGCCAATCTGGTTTGTGTCCCTGTGTGTGTACGATCAGACTTGATTTTAATTGAGGGGGAAAACTAAAAGACATATTCCGCTCTTGTTCCTCTTTCACTTAGTAAAAGGGAGGAAAAAAATGAAAGCTTTTTTTTTTTCCCATCCCAACTGTAAATAAAGCAGTAATGGAAAAATGGAGAAGAACCACAGCAGGAAATGATTCATTGCCTGCACAAGACTCTGGCTTGGTCAAATGACAGTGTTTGAGGATATGTGGCATAACACGCCTTTTCCAGATTGTGCTCACTATGGCTGGCCATGGGAACTTCTTCATCTGCTTGTAATTCAGCTTCATTGTTAGGATTGCTATAAAAGAGAATGTGGCAAGCCATCCCTCTCTCTCATATTTTTAAGGATTTATTCTACACTTCACCTACTTTATCTTTCACTAAAAGCACAGGAAGATTTTTCAACCTGATTTGCTTTTCTTCTAATATTCCCCTCGCTTTAGTAACTATGTGACTTTTACATGATCTGGGGTCCTTTCTGGCTTTAAATTGTGTATGATTCATCCATGGTTGGACATTAATACTCCACGTTCCCTTCTAATATCTATTGGTGGCTGTCTTTCAGAAGACCACAGCTAGGTTCTCCTGCTGCTCCATTACTAGGGGAAAGCTTCCTAAAAGAGATGCATCATCCTTTAAAAGTGGGAAGGCTTAGGTTTTTCTGATCCCTGGTATGTAGAAGTGTAATCACAGGTAATATCAGCATTGTTTTCTTTTCAAAGTCAAAACAAAAAGTAAAAATCTCAGAACAAATTGCAAAATGAAAACAAAGGTTGTGAAAAGTTTTGAAACAGAAAATGATCAAAATAAAATGAGTGTACATCTCAGAATGATTTTTTTCAAGATGTCATTTCAGCATTAAATATTTTGTTTTGAATTGACATTTTCAGATAAAAAAACATTTTACTTTCAAATGTTGACTTCAAATTATTTTTTGTTTCAATTTTCAAAATTGGAAAATCCATACATTTGATCAAAATAATTGTTTTCCCACAGAAAATGTCAATCACAAAAAAACATTTTCCAACAGAAAAAAAAATTTGCCCAGCTCTACTGGTAGGAGCGCAACCTACAGAGGAGCAGTAAATCCTTCTCTCAGGGAAGCCTTAAACCTGGTCCCTAAAGGCTGAATCATATGGTCTTCCCATTATATTATCCTGGATGATCTTGGCTGCAGACGGGAAGAGGTCAAAAACTGGTATGAACTCAATTTACACCTTCTATGAAATATAGCACCTTTTGTATCACACCGTCCCTTAAAACTATGAAGGATTTGTTTAATACTCACCACAGGAAAGAGCACTATCTTCCTGACTCACTAGCATTACCTCCTACAACAACCTAAGTTGCCTTTGAAGATCTCCCATCAAATCACTGACCCTATTTATCTTCTAAAAACTGTTCCTATCATAGATTAAGTGGTGTAGTTGCAGATTTGCATTGATTTTACTCTTCATTCCTATTCTATTAAATTACTCCACACTTTAATTATCAGTGTCTATGAACATCTCGCTTCTTACGATAATAAAAGTTTATGATTTCTACAGCAAAGGTAAGTGTTTTCATGATGTCATATTATGAACTTGAATATTACATAAAATGTCTGCTTATGGTAAGTAGATTTCCTTCAGAGTCCTTAGATTCAAATTTAAGATAATTCTTTTCACATCCAGGTCTGAAAACCTATCAGTCAGATGTAGCTGGCGTAAGCTGATCAATACTTTACTCCTTTGGCACAATGACACTCTCAACAATGAGAGTAAAGCTCCTGTGTACAGGAGAAAGAACCTTCTCTGGGGTGAGTGTGAGACTGTGGAATGAACTCCCCCTGGAACTAAGGACCATCACAAACCACACCACTTCCTGCTCCAAGTGTAAGACATATTTGTTTGACCTTGACTTCTCTAATACAAACACACAGCAATAGTTATATTTATTTAACACATAAATCAATAAATAAAAACCCTAACCAAATCACTCCACTCCACATGCTTCTCCTTCTGGGGAAGAAGATGAGAAACAAACCACATGTGTCAGATATATAAGTTACATTGCTTAATACACAACTGGAAAATGCTCAGAGATGATGGTGATGAGCATGGTATAAAAACGTAGGTAGAATAGAACTGCCAATTTGCCTTAGCTCCTGACTGATTTAAAGCCAGGGGAGCAATTTGTTCAAAAAAGAGCAAGCATGATGAATGGCATTTATTTTAATCTTCTTGTACCTGTTTGGGTAATCTCTGGATATGCTTCATGAGCTAATGTATATAATGTGGAAAAAATAAAAGAATGGACACATTTTATAGATAGAAAGCAAGACCAACAAATTCTTCCATGGTTCATTTAGAATTTACAATGAAATCTGACGATCAAATAAATTACAAATTATATGTATAGATTATACATTTTCTACCAGTTTATCCCTTTAACCTTCCTGTGCCTGACCCATCAAATGTTGTGTGTGTGTCTGTGTATGCATGCACGCACACACATACCATTTGATAGGTCTGACAAAGGAAAATTAAACTGAAATCTTGTTGGAAAACATCAGCATCTCATCTGTATTAAGTTTGAATGTAAAGGTATGGGAGGCAGTGAAAATCAAACCAGTATGTTTGTATATGTTTAAAGGGAGTGAATTTTCTTAATAGCTTCCAGCTTGACTTATTATTTAACAGACAAGTGTGTGTGTGTGTGAGAGAGCGAGAGAGCGAGCAACAGAGAGAGAGAGAGAGAGAGATTTTCAAATGAGAAATGAAAATTGGCTTAAAAGAAAAGAGCTCTTCCTGAGATTAGAAGAAAACAAAACAAAACAAAAAAAACCCTAGCACAACACTTAAGAAAACTGTGAAAAAGAAATCACCATTCAAGATATCCAGCTATTCACGGGGAGCTTGTTCAGGGTTTAACTACCAGGTGTTCTGAGACATGATTTATTAAAACAGAACAGAACAACAAACAGTAAGAACAAGGAAAATGGTTGTTTGGCTGATGTCCCCAATTCCTCTTGTATCTAAATAGGTGCTCCTAGACAATACTTATTTATGTACTCTTTTTTTCTTCCCAGACAAAATTGCAGGATGGCCACAGAAATCACATTTATCAAGACCTTAAGGATTGATTTATAGGTTAGGGAGTTCATTTGTAGAATCTAAAATCCTCAGATGTCAGCACCTGTTATCTTCTGCAGTGACTATGTCCAGAATGATAAGAGCATGAGAATATAAAAATATATGGGTCAGACCAATGGTCCTTCTAGCCCAGTATTCTGTCTTCCGACAGCGGCCAGTGCCAGATACTTTACAGGGAATGAATAGAACAGGGAAATTAGGGAGTGATCTGTCCCCTGTCATCCACTCCCAGCTCCTGGCAATCAGAGGATTATGGACACTCAGCAAATGGGATTGTGTTCCTGGCCATCTTGGTTAATAGCCATTGATGGACCTGTCCTCCATGAACTTAACTAATTATTTTTAAACCAGTTATACTCTTGACCTTTACAACATCCTCTGGCAACAAGTTCCACTGGTTAACTGTGAGTTGTATGAATAGTACTCCCTTAGGTTTGTTTTAAACCTTCTATTAATTTCATTGGATGACCCCTGGTTCTTGTGTTATGTGTAGGGTTGAATAACACTTTTTTATTCACTTTCTCCACACACTCATGATTTTATAGACCTTTATCATATCTCCTCTTAGTCTACACTTTTCTAAAATAAATAGTCCTTGTCTTTTTTATTTCTCCTCAAATTGAAGCTGTTCCATGTCCCTAAACCAGGGATTGGCAACTTTTGGCATTCGGCCTGTCAGGGAAATCCGCTGGCGGGCTGGGACGGTTTGTTTACCTGCAGCGTTCGCAGGTTTGACTGATCACAGCTCCCAATGGCTGCGGTTCATCATTCCAGGCTAAAGGGGGCTGCGGGAAGCAGTGAACGGCACATCCCTTGGCCCATGCTGCTTCCAGCAGCTCCCATTATCCTGGAACGGCAAACGGTGGCCAGTGGGAGCTATGATCGGCCAAACCTGCAGACGCTTCAGCTAAACAAACCAGCCTGGCCTGCCAGCGGATTTCCCTGATGGGATGCATGCCAAAGGTTGCTGATCTCTGCCCTAAACATTGTTGTTGCCCTTCTCTGTAGTTTTGCAGATTCTAATATATCTTTTTTGAATTGGGGCGACCAGAACTGCATGCAATATTCAAAGTGTGAGCATACCATGGATTTATATAGTGGCATTATTATATTTTCTGTCTTATTTTCTATCCTTTTCTCAATGGTTCCTAACATTCTGTTAGCTTTTTTTACTTCAGCTGCACACTGAGCAGATGTTTTCCGAGAACTATCCTCTATGATTCCAAGATATCTTTCATGACTGGTAACAGCTATTTAGAACTCATCATTTTGTATATATAGTTGGGATTAGATTTTCCAGTGTGCATTACTTTGCATTTATCAATATTGAATGTCATCTGCCATTTTGTTGCCCAGTCACCCACTTTTGTGAGATCCCTTTGTAACTCTCCACATTCAGCTTTGAATGAAACTATCTTGAGTAATTTTGTATCAACTGCAAACTTTTCCTCCTCATTGTTCATCCCATTTTCCAGACCATTTATAAATATGTTGGAGAGCACTGGTACCAGTACAGACCCATGGGGAAACCTGCTATTTACCTCTCTCCACAGTGAAAACTTACCATTTATTCCTATCCTTTGTTTCCTACCTTTCAACTGTTTACTGATCCATGGCAGAACCTTCCATCTTATCCCATGACTGCTTACTTTGCTTAAGGGCCTTTGGTGAGGAATCTTGTCAAAGGTTTACTGAAAGTACAAGTACACTACATCCACTGGATCACCTCACCACATGTTTGTTTACACCCTCAAAAATTCTAACAGATTGGTGAAGCATGATTTCCCTTTACAAAATATGTGCTGACTCTTCCCCAACATAGCATGTTTATCTATGTGTCTAATAACTCTGTTCTTTATTATAGTTTCAACCAATTTGCCTGGCACTGAAGTTAGGCTAATGGCCTGTAATTGCCAGGATCACCCCTGGATCCTTTTTTAAAAAATCATTATGACATTAGCTATAATTCAATCATCTGGTGCAGAGTCTGATTTAAGTGATACATTACATACCACAGTTAGTAGTTGTGCCATTTCATAAATGAATTTCTTCAGAACTTGAGTGAATATCATCTGGTCCTGGGGCCTTATCACTGTTTAATTTATCAATTCATTCCAAAATGTCCTCTAGTGACACTTCAATCTGGGACAGTTCCTCAGATTTGTCACCTAAAAAGCCAGCTCAGGTTTGGGAATCTCCCTAACATCCTGTACAGAAAAGACTGATACAAGGAATGTATTTAGCTTACCTATAATGGCCTTGTCTTCCCTAGTGCTCCTTTAGCGCCTTGATCATTCAGTGGCCCCACTGATTGTTTGGCAGCCTTCCTGCTTCTGATGTACTTAAAAAATTGCTGTTGGTTTTTGTGTCTTTTGCTACTTGCTCTTCAAATTGTTTTTTACATGCCTAATTATACTTTTACACTTCATTTGCCAACATTTATACTCCTTTCTATTTTCGTCAGTAGGGAGCTCTCAACAGGTAGCGTTAGAAGAAAGGACTCCGATTCTAGTCCAGCTTTTAGCCACAAGGTTGGATGAATCCACATTTATCCCCAATTTGCATAACCAAAAAAATCAGTTATTACATAATGTCACCATTTGGCAATATTAATCCTGAAGATTCTGCATTGTGAAAGCCCTCCCTAAAGTTCAGCTGGCAGGAGATAACCGACTATAAGGAGAAGATGCCTGCCAAGAAGAGGCTTCCACTGCAGGATCCAGTCTCTAGAGCTTGGGGATAGTAATGGTTAGCCATTTATCCATATGTACAATTTGCTCTGGCCACATGTGAACTAGAATAGGGTTTCTGACTAGAAAACCTTCACATAGTGGAAGATACATGCACACAAGAAGTCATAGCACATCACAACACCAGCTGTCCCAAACAATTGCTTGGAAAAGTTCCAAGTGAGCTCCAACAAATCTAGTTAGTACGGACAGCCTGGAACTTCCTTTGGAACTCTTTGCCCAGCCTTAGTTTGGAGGGTTGCTGTCAAACATTTGGGGTATACTGACATAGGGCATGATAATCACTTCACTTATTCAGACTCAGATTTTAGGCAGGTGACAGGGTTCTGCCTGGTTTCTGACAGGCCATATGCAAGATGTTACATGCGCGGCATCTCACTACTAAAGGTCTAGGGAGTGGAGAGAGGAGAGTGCCCTGTGACTGAGAGACCAGGGAGAGTTCTGTTGGTCAGATCAGATTGGAAGGACTTACCATGGAGGTTACCACCATGTCCATTCAAGTCTACACAAATGTTCCCCTGTGTAGTCACAGGCTGATTCCTCAACTTCCCCACTTTGGCAGCTGACTCTCTCCTGCCTCATTAGCTGTGGCTGTGGGTGTCTCCTCACTAGGACATCCATTCCCTCGCCCCTCTTATATTAAGGGATGATACTGAGGTTCTTAAAGTACCTCTTTTCTGGGACCCACTCAATTAAGAACATAAGAACGGCCGTACTGGGTCAGACCAAAGGTCCATCCAGCCCAGTATCCTCTCTACCGGCAGTGGCCAATGTCAGGTGCCCCAGAGGGAGTGAACCCAACAGGCAATGATCAAGTGATCTCTATTCTGCCATCCATCTCCACCCTCTGACAAACAGAGGCTAGGGACACCCTTCCTTACCCATCCTGGCTAATATCCATTAACAGACTTAACCTCCATGAATTTATCCAGTTCTCTTTTAAACACTGTTATAGTCCTAGCCTTCACAATCTCCTCAGGCAAGGAATTCCACAAGTTGACTCGGTGCTGTGTGAAGAAGAACTTCCTTTTATTTGTTTTAAACCTGCTGCCCATTAATTTCATTTGGTGTCCCTTAGTTCTTGTATTATGGGAACAAGTAAATAACTTTTCCTTATTTACTTTCTCTACATCACTCATGAATTTATATACCTATATCATATCCCCCTTAAACTCCTCTTTTCCAAGCTGAAAAGTCCTAGCCTCTTTAATCTCTCCTCATATGGGACCCATTCCAACCCCGTAATCATTTTAGTTGCCCTTCTCTGAACCTTTTCTAATGCCAGTATATCACTTTTGAGATGAGGAGAACACATCTATACGCAGTATTCAAGATATGGGCATACCATAGACTTATAAAAGGGCACTAAGATACTCTCTGTCTTATTTTCTATCCCCTTTTTAATGATTCCTAACATCCTGTTTGCTTTTTGACCGCCACTGCACACGGCGTGGACGTCTTCAGAGAACCATCCACAATGACTCCAAAATCTTTTTCCTGATTCATTGTAGCTAGATTAGCCCCCATCATATTGTATGTATAGTTGGGGTTATTTTTTCCAATGTGCATTACTTTACATTTATCCACATTATATTTCATTTGCCATTTTGTTACCCAATCACTTAGTTTTGAGAGATCTTTTTGAAGTTCTTCACAGTCTGCTTTGGTCTTAACTATCTTGAGCAGTTTAGTATCATCTGCAAACTTTGCCACCTCACTTTTTACCCCTTTCTCCAGATTATTTATGAATAAGTTGAACAGGATTGGTCCTAGGACTGACTCTTGGGGGACACCACTTGTTACCTCTCTCCATTCTGAGAATTTACCATTTATTCCTACCCTTTGTTCCCTGTCTTTTAACCAGTTCTCAATCCATGAAAGGACCTTCCCTCTTATCCCATGACAACTTAATTTATGTAAGAGCCTTTGATGAGGGACCTTGTCAAAGGCTTTCTGGAAATCTAAGTACACTATGTCCACTGGATCCCTCTTGTCCACATGTTTGTTGACCCCTTCAAAGAACTCTAATAGATTAGTAAGACATGATTTCCCTTTACAGAAGCCATGTTGACTTTTGACCAACAATTTATGTTCTTCTATGTGTCTGACAATTTTATTCTTTACTATTGTTTCAACTAATTTGCCCAGTACTGATGTTAGACTTACCTGTCTGTAATTGCTGGGATCACCTGTAGAGCCTTTTTTAAATATTGGTGTTACATTAGCTATCTTCCAGTTATTGGGTACAGAAGCCGATTTAAAGGACAGTTTGAAAACCATAGTTAATAGTTCCGCAACTTCACATTTGAGTTCTTTCAGAACTCTTGGGTGAATGCCATCTGGTCCCGGTGACTTGTTACTGTTAAGTTTATCAATTAATTCCAAAATCTCCTCTAGTGACACCTCAGTCTGTGACAATTCCTCCGATTTGTCACCTACAAAAGCCAGCTCAGGTTTGGGAATCTCCCTAACATCCTCAGCCATGAAGACTGAAGCAAAGAATCCATTTAGTTTCTCCACAATGACTTTATCGTCTTTAAGCACTCCTTTTGTATCTTGATTGTCCAGGGGCCCCACTGGTTGTTTAGTCGGCTTCCTGCTTCTGATGTACTTAAAAAACATTTTGTTATTACAAATTGTCAGTATCCACTACCCATATCAGTGTCTTAAGAGTGGGATTTTCCTTCCAATTAGCCTCTTTCCTTTGCATATGTCCTGGAATCTTTGACCCAACTCAAAGCCTCAAATCTTTGCAGGCTATGTGACTGATCCATCTTTAAGCTGCATATTCCCAGAAAGTTTCCATCACTAAACTTATGGTTTAGAGACAACACTAAGGGATGTTTTGGATCCTTGCAAAACATTACCCTCTGTTGCATTAGCATTAGCTGCAACTACACATATTATAGGCAGAGTTATTGGCTGAGCCTATAAAGTCCCTTGTTGTTTTACATTGTTGGTTACCTTTTTTTGTGATGCCGTTAACATTAACATTGATCAATCAAATCTGAGAAGCAGATTTTCCCACTAAGTATGATTATAGCCTGTGGCATCTATTGTGCTGGCACATTTAAAGGAGTAATCCTCTCACAGACCTCCGTAAAATGCCTGGCTCTTCATGCTACACCAGTGTTTCTCAAACTGGGGTCGCCGCTTGTGGAGGGAAAGCCCCCGGTGGGCCACACCGGTTTGTTTATCTGCCCCCTCCCAGGTCCGGCCAATCGCGGTTCCCACTGGCTGCGGTTCACTGCTCCAGGCCAATGGGAGCTGCTGGAAGCAGCACAGGCTGAGGGACTTACTGGCCGCCGCTTCCAGCAGCCCCCATTGGCCTGCAGCGGTTAACCGCGGCAGGTGGGAGCCGTGATCGGCCAGACCTGCAGACGGGGCAGGTAAACAAACCAGACTGGCCCGCCAGGAGTTTTCCCTACACAAGCGGTTTCCCAGTTTGAGAAACACTGTGCTACACAGATATGTTTTTGTTTTCATGACCTCCGTTTATTTCCTTTTTAATCATTTTTTATGAACGTTGACTTTCTGTGTTTTTTTCTCCCCATTTTATAAAATATCCCATACATGGAACTGTTTAGACATGCTTCCAAGTAAATTTAGTGCTTGTGAATGGACTGACAACTCTGAAACCTAAAGTCCTCTTTCCATTCACAGAATAGGAGCAACACTGAGCTATAGCATATATGTTAGAAATACATCCAGTCTTGATTTAAAGACTTCAGGGTGATGGAGAATCTACTATATCCCTAGGAAAGTTATTCCAAAGGTTAATTACCATTCAATCCTTTGGTCTCTCTGCGGACTGTAAGTAAGGGAGCTTCTTTGAAGATGGTTTCTGTGATATGGCCAATTGATCACTTGGGATAGGGATGAAAACTCCATCACATAATTTCACACAGAACAGCCACCAGTTGGTAATGACTTGAACTCAAAGCCTGCATGGGCCACATTAGAGCCAGTGACCTAGAAATGAAAGACTCTCTTTAGCCATCTCAGTCCCTTTAGCCATCTCATGAAACATGATGCTTGACCAGCTTTACTGAGTTTCACGATTGAAACATCAATTTCCTTAGCCATGTTGGGCCAAATTCATCCCTGGAATAACCCCATCAATATAAATTATTTATAGCGTCAGTGGAGCTATACCAGGAATTAATTTGTCCCTTAGTTTTGAAGCACCAGGTCCTCAGCCAACTGAGATGGCTCTAACCCCTCTCCCCTAGCTCTTGGTATAAGATGCTTTCTGTGGGTGTGGGAGGGGCATGGCTGGAGCACCCAGGACTCTGAGAATCCAGGGCAAGTTATTGGGGGCTGTTACTAGCTGAGGTAGCTTAAAGAAGCCCCGAGGCTGTTCTAAGTTTCACTCAGGGCTGAACCAACCTCTGGCTGTCCCTATGATCGGGGTGTATGGTGAGACAGAAAAGTGGCATAGTGCCCACACTGTGCCAAGCTCGGGGGCCTCTCAATTCCTCACTTAAGAAGCACTTTATTTATTATGAAATTTAAGCCTGCCTGATTCAGTTTTTTGTTTGGGGACCTACTTTTGTCTTTCTCTCCCCTATCTTTGTGGAATAAAAATATAAACTTACACTAAGCTTGATGGGCCTGAATCTGTTCTCAGTTACTGTGGTGTAAATTAGGAGTAAATCTATTGAAATCAAAATGGTGGTGTATCAGAATGAAACCAGTACATGATCAGAAACCATCTATTTGTGACTATAATATATTGTATGTCAGTTTTCAGCCCAGCTAGAAAATGTATCTATGCCTCCTGAATTTCTCTGGCAGCTATCTTTGTGTTTGCTGCTCTCCAATCAGCATCAGCAAATGTAACCACTTAAACTTGATCCTACTGTCTGGATCAGTTATACAGATAAAAGGCAGCAGAGATCTTAGTCTTAATCCATGTGGGACCCACTTAATACTTCCCTCCAGAGTGGACGTGGTTTCTCTTACTAGAAGTATCTGTTTTGTGTTTCTTACACTAGCTCTTTATCTGTTTCCATGTCTTATTAAGGATCCTTGAAAGCTTCTATGTTAAGCAGGAACCAATTTATACAGAATTTAACCAAAGGTTTTTGAAAATTCAAAGAGTCATAACATATGTACTGTCATTTTCAACACTGCTGGTACCACCACAAATTGGAAAGGATGTAAAGTAGGCAGGAGTTTTCCTTTAGACATGCAGCACTGCTTATTTCTTATTGCCTTGGAAAAACACAGGGACCCAGATTTTCCCCAGTGTGCAAAAACAATGCATCAGTGATTAGAGATGTATGTAAAAAACAAAAAGGAGTGACTGTCTAGCACTGTGATTCTGACATCCTTCCTATAAAGAGGTATCAAAAATCTTCAGATTACCCCCACACACTCCGTAGACACACCCTTACCCAATGAGTAGTCCCATTGAACAAAATGGGACAGTTCACAGAGTGAGATACTGGCAATGAGAGTTAGGGTGGTCCTTTGATGGTACTCAGGAAGCTAGGGCAGAGAGCACATGAATGCCAAATATGGCAGATGGGCGTGTGTCCAGAGGAATAGAAATTCAGCCTAAAATGGGGTGTTGAAGGGAATATCATTATTACCTAATCAGAGGCCACAGTGGGCTTTCTATATCCCTAGTAAACATCCAGAAATCTGGCTGCTTATGTCCAAATTTCTTGGAAGATCTTTGGAAAGTAAGTCAGGATGGATATATCATGAGAATGAACTTTGCCACAAGATTTCAGTTCTTACTGGCTTGTCCAGCCAGTAGTATCCTTGTGGAAAAGCCCAATGTATAAAAAAAAAACCACCATGAAAAATAACTAGTTCTTATATAGTGTATTTTCATCTGTAGATCTCCAAGTGCTTTACAAAGGATATCAGTATCATGATCGATATTTTACAGGTAGAGGAAACTGAGGCACAGGGAGGTGACATCACCCAGAAGGCCAGTAGCAATGATGGAAATAGAAATCAGATCTGCTGAGTCACTCTCCACTGCTCTATCCATTAGGCAATGTTGACTCCCCAAATACAACTTAACTTTTTGAACCTCAGAAATGGATAAAGTTCACTTCAAGTTTCTGCCAAAAGTTAATTTTTTTTTCATTTTATCCAGGCTGATAGGCTCACCCATCTGCTCAATAGTACTGACTGTGGGAAGCTATATGAATATAGAGTGCAGCGTACTCATAGGCAAACAAAGTTATTTATATCAAAATACTCATCTAGCACCATGTTTCAGGAATCCAATTCTTATAAATCATCCAAAATCATTACAGTGACACAAGTGTTTTAAGGATAGAACAGGGAGCACACAGGGGTTGCTTTCAATGGAAGCATAAAGGGTTTTAAATCAATTTCAAAGTTCAATACCCTCCAAAGGAGAGAAATACAGACAGTGATTCTTCTTTGTCTGAGAATATTTTGTTGGTTCTTTACCCTTGTTTCTAGAAAGGTAGGTAAACAAGAGTACAGTATGCATGTGTTGTGATAAGCATAGGGGTATGGGGGAACACAACCAGTGAAGCTGTGACCTGAGAACTCTTGTGCTACAATTTCTCCATCTCCGCCTTCCTAGATTGCACCAAATAAACTTTTCCCATATGACCACTGAAAATTACTTTTTAAAATAAGCTAATTACCCAGTTAGATATTGAGTCAAAATGGTTGAGGGAAATACAGCAGCATTGCTGTTTTGCTGATTTAACTTTAACGAGATACTCTCTGCTGTTTTGGATAAGAACCAATCTGAACCTTTGCTCAAAATGTGTATCAAACCTGAAACAAACTTACTGAGCTCCAGTAACATGTGAAAAAGAAATCAGCTTTGAGTTTGAGATAAATGAAGTCATCTTTGTCCACAAAAAATAATTTCCCAACCAGCTCTATTGAATATGCTCTGATCTTTAGAATGTTAGAAAAAATCCCAGTGAAGACAGACTATTGAGCAGATTGAAGATCAGGTGGTTTAGAGAGCATGACAACTGCAATGTATCATGCCTGTACCATTTATCACATGGCTATCACCATTTCATATAAGACAAGCAGATTGACAGAGAAATGTTTTATAAATCAGTATTCACTGTACTTCAGGGTTTTCACATTACTGTGGAATTCCCTTTACTTAAGGTGTATGCCTTAGTGAGAGACAATAAATATGTTATTAGGAGTTATGGCAATCAATTGGTTTGTATTTATGAGATCTATCTTAATAAATGTAAATAATTAGGTTGCTTCAGATATTTATTAAGTGGTGATGCAATACCAACTGTCTAATAAAAAATATACTTAATGAGGTTTCACTCTGTGGGAGATCTACTAGCTAGCTTGTGCATAACTGTTATTCCTGTTGTTTTTTTAATAATCTGTTGGTATTTATTTAACATGCAATTACTGTCTTCTTATACAGAAATTAAATGGCTATCAAAGACACTTAATTTGAGCTGTTTCTGCTTTAGCTAGCTTGTATCAAAATCTTTCACAGTTTGCAATGGCTGCATAAGAAATCTAATTACTGTATATTAAAAATATTCTGGGTAGTTTAATTATATAGTACTACTGAATCTGCTTAAGTTTTAATCTCTTCATTTTCCACACTGGCCTCCCAGCTCTCTGGTCCACATCTGGCTGTTAAGGTAACACAGTGGCTTCAGTGTATGCTATGAACATTCAGCTCAGATTCTTCATGGAAAGTTCTGATCTCTACTTTACATTAATATATACTGCCAGGGATTCCCTTAGGGTATAAGAATGTCATCTTTTGAGCGGTACCACTGAGAGAATGTGAAATTGAGCTGTTCTGGCAACCATCCCACAAAAGACAGGTCATTCATAGACATGCCGTGTCTTCAAGGCAGGCATCCTTCCTTACATTATGAATCGGATATTGAAAATATCATTTGTTATAGCAAGTCCTTTTCCTTTCTATTGCATTGTTTTGTTCCTATTAGAGATGAGCCAAAACTGCAATATTCTGATCTGGATTCATATCATGATTTCACATCCTTCTCCATCAACCTCCAAGCATGTTCAGACTCAAAGTTCTGGATCAAACCATTATAGAAACAGGCTCTGACTTCAACATGTGTACTGCAGCGTAGATCCAGAGTTTGAATCCTCAGCTTTCTACAACGTTCAGAGGCATTTGGATGCAATGTTCCATTTTGGACCTCTCTCTCATTTCTATTAATGTTTTTTAAAGGAGAGAACACTTCTGCATAAAGGCTGATCCAGGTTCCATTGAAGTCACCTCAAGGTCCTGAGAGCTAGTGTAATTATTTAGTGAACAATTTACTTATCAAAGTGAATGCTGTTTTATTTCATGAAACTATCCACAAACTAGTCACGATTTTTACAAATTTGTTAAGGATTTGAAATTGTCTGGGAAATATTTCAGACAGACAATCTTTCAGCACTGCCAAGGATTTGGTTCTCTATTATTATTGGGCCAAACCCTGATGACAGTGTCCCTGATGCCTGAGTGAGGAAGAAGGAAAACCAGAGTAGCCCCATCGGAGATTTGCTGAAGGAGTAACTCAGAACTGAGTAAGGCACTCAGGATTTGGCCCAATATGACTAAAAGCGTTCCCATTTTAGCTAGTCATCAGACTTGGTGTCTTTAAAATGAAAATGCCATGGTACTCATGACTGAAGTTCAAGGTGAATTATAACCTGTGAATAGGAGAAAAAAAAACATGCAGCATGAGGCTGTAGTAGAAAAAAGGAGGATTTTTCTGGAAAGAATTAACCCACTGATCTTCAGCAGCACGAGAGTATTAGTTACTCTTATATCCTGAATGAGTCAGTGGACTAGTCTTCCTGTTAAGAGCCAAACCGGAGGGATGGATGTGCACGTGTGTCAGTCACGTCCTTAAAACACATGGTCAAGAAGCTTAATTTTGGAGCTGGCACTGGTATATTTTTTTTAAGCCTGAAGACCCAAGAGATACAAAAGATCCACTTCTCACTTTTTCTGTCTCTCTCTCTGTCCGTCTCTCTCTCTCTAACACTCAAACACACACGGTTGTTCATCATGGAACAAAATAAAAATACACGATCATGAGAAACCATATCCAGAGCTCCCTTCAAAATGAAACATTTACCAAAGGTTGACATTGTCTGGGGGGATTGAGCAAACAGTATCAAGGGAGAAGTGTTTGCTGACAGGTTGACAAAAGTACATGTAGCCTTTCCTTTAACAGAGGAGAGGTTAGGCACTATACCACCAGAGCAGACAAGACCTTGGGGTATTACAGCTATCCATTCACAGCTTTCATGGTGATGAATGAGGTCTCAGCAGATGCCTTGCAGAGAAAGAGAGAGAGAGAGAGAGAGAGAGATATTTTTCATATGTATGCATTTCCCCGCCCCCTTTAGATTGGATGAGTAAGGTGATTAAAAGAGAAAGGGCTGGGCCAATTTAATGAAACCCATCTGCTCTAATTCTCCACTGTTAACTGAGAAGCTTTCAGAAGATCAGCAAACAAATCCCATTGTTCTAATCAGAAATAAAACCCAAATAGTAATATTCTGATAAAGACACTGCATTTCACATAGGATAACACTTCTGCTCATTCAAGAGTTCCAGATTTACAGATATAACCTCTTTGTCACCTGCTACAGAGTTCATAATATCCACAGTTACATTAGACAAGCAAAAATATGCTATAAACCCTCCTGCATCAGACTATAAGACAAACACAAATAACTCTGGCGGTCCGAAAATACCTTATAAGCATGTTATGCAATAATTCCCCATTATGGGGTTTCTTGCACCTTCCATCATAGCATCTGGTACTGGCCATAACAAGGAACAGGATAGAAAGTTCTTATGTTCCTGTACAGCAGCGATGGCAAACCTCAATACATTTAGAGAACTTTTTGAGGTCAAACAAAAATGCATCCTCCATTCCTGAAACTTTGCCAGATCTTTGATTTTCTCATGATACTTCCAGTATTAACTGTGGAAATGGTCTCACAGGATCACCATCTTTAGGCTTAGTCATTTCAAAGGTATCCTGGAAGTAAAGAGGAATGGAACAAATTAAATCAATATTTTTTGAAAAAGTGTTATCTGCAATTTTTTAATTTCAGAAGCTCAGTTGGAATTGAGATTTGAGCCAACGACGAGAGGGTTTCTTAATGTAGATGAACCTGAATCTGAAATTAAATGCTTTGTCCATCAGCAAAGTGGCCCAAGTGCATTAATGTGAGCAAAAATCTAAGGTTTAAAACATGAATGGCACTCAAGCAAGACTTGCTCATTTTGCACGACACTGACAGGAAGTTGCATTGTATTGTGATGGTGGCTCGGGTTACTTGTTACCTCTCATTCTATTATTATTTTTAAGCCATTTTATATGTCAGCCGCAGTCAGTCAATGAAACTGAACAGCATTTTGAGCTACACAAAGTTTTCCTTACTGAATCTTTTTATGGAGGGACCATATATCATTCTTTCCATCTGATTTTCAATGCAAATACTGCCAGGCGCGCTCATGGCCACAGGATTTAGTTACTCACACGACTGAAAAGCATGGCAATGCAAATTCAGGCAGCTAAACCAGCATGCAAAACTCCAGGGCTTCAGCAAGTTATAATTCAGCCACAGTGTTAACAAAACAAGATAGCAATTATGCAAGGAATCAGCTGCAAGGTTATTTTTAATTTTAAATTTCTGCATCTGTACAGCTGGGTGTTGGATGTAAAATGAAACACAGGGCACCCTTTCCCATTAGCCAGGCCTTAAGGAGCTAGGAAACATACTTTACTGTGCATTACTATGTGTATGTTTCACAATAAATTTATCAGAATTAGCCCTAAAAGCCAATAGTCTTCTGGTGTGTTGGAATGTTCATTTTAATATTAATATGTGAAGCAGTTTGGGCTCAGGAACGTGACAGATGAATTAACACTGACTATAGCTGGGCAATTAGTAAAGGCAGAGATGCAAAGCTGGGGAATATCACACAGCTCTATTGATGTGCATCAGTCCTTACCTGAAATATTCTCTGTTGTTCCAATCCAAGGCCACTGCCACTGGTAGGTGCATGAACCTAAATTCTGAACTACATCACACCCATTTCTTCCAATACTACTCACCCATACACAAACACTAAGTAAATCTGAAAATATACTGGGGTTTTTACCTACTACACTCCCTTTTTGTGCCAGGTTGAGCCCTCTTTCATTTCCATGCTAATCCTGATTTGCAACTACCCTAGTAATCTCATAATAATACAAGCTAACCCTGTTCCCATTGAATCAGTAGCAAACTTAACTGGTGATCTGACCTTTAAAATCTGTGGCCCAGCTCACACCAATAGATATTTGTACCTGTCAGGGCATGAGCCCTTTTAGCCCCCTCATCCCAGACATATACATACACTGGACCACCAGAGAGCCCTGAACTGGTGTTTTGAGCTCCCTAAACAAGTGCAATCTGTCCAGACCATACCACCAAGTACCAGCATTCAGCAGGGCGAAGAGATGCTTTTTTCTAGTCTGTGTATCATTTTGGTTTTTTAGGCTGAAGGGAATTAGTTTTTAACATTTTACTTAGTGACCTTTGACGGGCTGAGAATAATAGCAGTGAGAAGGAGGGAGAGAGAAGCAGGCTAGGAGGTTGGTGGTGAGCATCTGAAGTTGGAGGAAAGTATTGGGGTGGAAGGACTGAGATGCAGTTCAACAAGTTCTGATGATTTAGAGGACTGATTCTGTGGGGGTTTTATGTGTTGTAGAATCAGAGGTGGGGTTCAGAGGATGATAATTATCTTCCTCCAAATGTGAGACTGTTGCAGAATGTGTTAATTAGCTGATTAAAACTGTAGGACTGACTGGATCTTTCTGTGTGGAGGTGCAGCTATGTCAAGGTCATGGAGTTTAGAGAGCCACAGATCTTGGTTATGAAACTAGATCTGACCACATATGTGGGTACCAGAAAGGAATACGGTTATGTATTGCTCTACAGATGCACTAACTGCGTTGACCAGATTAATGCCTGGGGCAGAAGAGTAATTCCCAGGGTTGATTTTACCTGGTATCCTCAATGTCTACACAGCTGCTGATGCTCCTGTGTTGACTTAAAATTGTATAGCTGCCAGGACAAACACTAGGATGTCCCAGGCATATTTTGATTTAATTCACATGGCTAACCACACTCTGCACCTCATCTTTGAGATGGGATTGAGTTCATTGAAGCAGCGATTAGTAGAGATGGTCAACAATTTTTGAATTTTGATTTTTTTAATGAAAAAAGGACTTTTAAAAAAATGTATCAACCAGATCTTGTGATTACTCCTTTGTCATGAGCTGATCTTTGCCTCCTTCATTTTGTGAGTAGAGGCAAGTTGAATAATCTGCTCTGATTTGTTCTGGGAAGTTAATGGGCCATATTAGTTTTCAGAAGGCTCTGAAGGAGAAAACTGTTCTATCAACAGAAAACTGTTCTATCAACTAGGACACCTAGTTGGTCTTTGTAACTATTTTTTTCTTGCTGTGAGAAAAAATCTTGTTATTTTGTGAATAATATCTGTGCTTTCTACTACCATGGAAACAATGTCCTGTTTCCATGGTAGTATGGGAAATGGGACAAATGCTGAGTCTTTTCTTTCTGTCATTCACTGTGGATAAATCAGAAATTGCGATGGTGGCATTGATAAGTGATGTCCTAATTACTGCTGGAGATAAAAGGTCCACACTGATTTGTTTAGATCTCTGTCATGTTTGATACTATTGAACAATAAGTTATTGTTGACTCATTGGTAGATGGCTGGATCCTACAAGAACAAATACAAGAACTAGTAAATACTAGTATTCATATTGATATTCATAATTATTCATATTCATAGTATTACAAATATTCATAAATATTCATATTAATAAATAATAAGACCTCATTTGAAGCACTAAGATGTGCATACGGTTGCCAGATAACCACATAAGAGTATTACTGTAAAACTTGTTCCTGTATCTTCGCTACTGTGTTTCCTCTGCTCTATATTTCACATATTACACTAGCTCATAAACCCCTTAGAGCACAAGGACCATGCCTTTCTGTTTGTTCTGTTAAGTGCCAACCACATTCTTTAGTGTTATAAAATAAAAGGGGTCTAAAGTTAGCTAAACCCCATATTTAGTTACATAAGGATGGGATTTTCAAAAGCATCTATACCATTTGTTTGCAATGAGACTTGTGCCCCAAGTCACTTAGGCACCTACATACCTTTGAGGATTCAGCCTAATTCCCATTGATTTAAATGGGAACTAGGTGCCTAAATACCTTTGAAGAACTGAGCTTTAGACACTTTTGAAAATCCTGTCCTTGAATTGTAACTTTAGGCTCCTATTTTTGAAAATTTTAGCCGATATGTCTCCATCCCATCTGACCCATCTTGCGCAGTGATATGTATGACCCACTGTGTGAATGAGATTAATATGAATGCAGGAGGACTAACTGGCTGAGGTGCATTCTAATCAAGAGAGAGCTACTGTTGGTAGGCTGGGAGAAGTGTCCAGAAGAGTTGCAGAAAATTAAAGCTAATTCTTTCAGGAGTGAGTATTTATTATAAAGGCCCAATCTGAAACACTTTAAAGTGGCATAATTTTCAGAGCAGGGGCTCAGCACTTTCTGAAAATCAGGCCCTTTTAAAGCATCTTAAACTGAGTCTGTGTGTGCGAATCTGCCATATAATTTGAGGGTCAATTGGATCCTTAGATGCTGTAGTTTCCCAATCTGCACTCAAGAAAGAAGGTTGCAGACTGCAGCTTTTTTCCTAGGAAGTGAAACTCCTCTCCACCTCAAATTTAGCCTTCTGCAGTGAGGTCGACATGGGGCTATGCCAGGGATTGTCAACCTTTGGCACATGGCCTGTCAGGGAAATGCGCTGGTGAGCTGGGACGGTTTGTTTACCTGCAACATCTGCAGGTTCAGCTGATCTCAGCTCTCACTGGCCTTGGTTTCCTGTTCCAGGCCAATGGGGACTTCGGGAAGTGGTGTGGGCTGAGGGATGTGCTGGCCGCCACTTCCCGCAGCCCCCATTGGCCAGGAATGGCAAACCATAACTAGTGAGAGCTGCGATTGGCCAAACCTGCGAATGCTGCAGGTAAACAAACCGTCCCGGCCCACCAGCGCATTTCCCTGACTGGCCACGTTCTGAGGGTTGACGATCTGCGGGCTATGCTGTTAGGGAGCTGAAGCTAGAGCAGGATGCAATTATCTTCTTATTAAATGACACTTCCCACTGAGAGCACAGCACATTAGTGCTCCATGATTTTCACTGGCTGCTTTTGAGCTTCCAGATGGAATTCAAGGCGCTGGTTTTAAACTATAAAGTCCTAAATGTTGGGACCCAGTTACCTAAACCATCATCATTTAATAACTCATTATGGTTGCCATTAATAAATGTACTTAAGATAACATGACCTTGGTTTACAATGTAGCAGCTTGTGTTTGGGTACATTTTTTAATGTCCCCAACTCTGTGGATATCTTCATCTGGACTGGTCTGGCACAGCCTGTGTTTGTTAATCTTTAGAGCACATGACATTTGGGGTCTGATTCTATGCCCACTGACATCATAGGAGTCTTTCTGGTAACTCCAATGGACTTTGGATTGGGGCCTTGTGGAGAGGGCAGGGATGGGTGAGTGGTCAGATGTGGGAATGCCACGGTGGCTAGCTGTTAGTTTGGTTTTCCCTGGGCAGCTGAAAATGCCCCTGTATTTTCTGTGAAATTCCTTTCTCATATTTGCAGATTTTTATTATTCTGAAAACATCTAGAGCCACGGACAGGCACTTCAAATGAAATCAAAATAAATGCATAAATATCAATGGTAACGTTGATTGTTTTTGATGGATACATAGGCTTGCGAAACACACTCATTATTATAAATTGCATGTTTGAATGCCATACCTTTAAACCCTTAAATAGGATGAAAATGAGCTTTAAAGTGACTAAGCCCTAATTCAAAGAGACTTTATTTATGCTTCGGCAAAGATCGTGAGGGGGAGGAAAGAAGTAAAAAGTGAGGTAAAAAGGGCAATTAGCAGCACCACTGAATCTAGTTTGTGTATCAAAGTTTTGCTTGTGTCTGACTGGACACTGATACACTCCTTGCACATGTTTTTATACTAGCATTTGGGTTGCTTTTTGAACAGATATTTATTTACTCGCTTCAGCTTCTCACAGAAAGGCTGGTTGAGCCAATTTAAATAGGCCTAAATCTGTGCCCCTCCTGAAATCATATCAACACAGACCTTTTCTAGGGCTATCTTGGCTCTTTGTGCTTGCCAGATGGGTCCCATACAAGTTTTTGAGCACTCAGAGGCAGCGGGAGTGTGTGTGTGTGTGTGTGTGTGTGTGTGTGTGTGTGTGTGTGTGTGTGTGTGTGTGTGTGTGTGTGTGTGTGTGTGTTGGGGGGAAATCCTTTGAGGACATAATGCTGCTGATCACACATCAAAACATTCTGTAGCAAAGACATTGTTTATTTCCCTTATTCCCTTTCCCCTCCCCATCCAGTATTTTCCATAATCCTGTTTATTGAAGGGATTGATGATATTTCATTTGTGACAGCCATATCATTTTATTATAACAGTCACATTTTCATTTTCATTTCCACTGTGAAGGAGAAGGGACTGAAGCAGTTCAGTTTTGTTTCCGAAGGCAAACCAACAAGTCTATCTTTCTAGCCAGCTGGCTAGCCTGCTCCAGAGTGTTCATTTCAAATTTGCATCAAGACAGACTAAAAACTTCCCATTGGCAACCCCAAAGATCCTACAAGTCATGCAACCTAAAGACATCCATCATTAGCCAAACAACAGCAAAAAAATGGTTACTGCCATTTCATTTGAGGGGCCAAGTTGTTTCTTTTTACTTTTACTTTTTGAGCAATGGCTTTGCAAAGATAAAGTATTGTGCCAATCTGGCTCCCCAAAGTATTTTTTTTTAAAAAGTGCATTAGCGGGAGACCTGAAAGTCATTGCGTTTAACTTAGTCCACACACCAAAGGGGTCGTCACACCTATCAATTACCAACTGACATATAATATAACAGAAAGGTTGTTTGCATTCCTGCTGTGTCAGATGTTGGCAGGGCTAAAAGGGAATGGTATAATCTTATTTTCCATTTGTGCTGGCTTGCTGATATTACTGTCTCAGTTCTGGCATGCAATAATCATTGAGAGCAACTGGCATTTCACAGAATTTCGTAAACTAATGAGGGCTATTTGTGGATGGTTTTTTGTTTGTGTTGTTTAACATTTTCTTTTGGGGATATGATTCTGCCATCAAATATGCCTGGGAAAATTACAATACCTACACCCACATATCAAGGCAGGTTTTGTGCTGTAATGGCTATCGCTGCCTCACACACATACACATGGATGGACCAAAGGCTGCAGTACTTTCTTTCTCAGTTATGAACTGATTTACCCCCTTACTCCTCTGTGGGGACTATACATATTGTGGTTCACAGAGCAAAAGAGAGAGCAGCTTCCTTCACTATGCAGAGCAAGGATGGCCAGAGATTAGAGAACTTTCCTGAGTGTCCCTGTGACTCTGTGGTCCCTAGTCTGCACCTGGGGCAATGCAGCTACATAGAAAAAGCACTGTTTCCAGTTGTTTGCTTAAAATGAACTGCAGCTGCAGAGCATGATCTGTGCCCAAGGGGCTGCCACAGAAAAAAAACTTGAGATGAAAGAGCAGAGAAATTATAGACGGGGATTTTAGTCTTTCATGTGGAGAACTCAAAGGGCTTAGCAAACATTCATTGAGCAAGCCATATAAAAACTCTGAACTAACAAACCTATTTAAAAGAGAGCTGCCACATTTGGGTCCAGGTCCAAGCTTCACCAAAGTTCAGGGGGTTCAAATTTGGCATTCTGGTTCATCCTCATCTCTAAAGTAAGATGGTTTTATGGTCTACACATCTCCAGCTATGGTGGGTCTCCTTGGCAGAGGAACCACTTTGGTTCCATTCTGTAAGAAGGTGCTGGAGGTCGGGGTGGAGGAGGAACCATCCCTAGGGTGTGAACTCACTCTATGAGTTTGCATACCAAGGTGACTGTGACTTTGATAATAGTTTTGCTGAGTAAGAACTCTAAGATGTATCCCATTATGAATACTTTAAATCTATAACACCTTTCATCCCTGAGTGATTTGATAATATAGAAAAATATTAGGCAAAATCCTGAGGGCCTTCCTCTTTTCTTCATTCAATCCTTACTCAGTAAACTGCTGTTTAATTCCATGGGAGTTCCAGCTACTCAGAATATCTCAGGATATGGACCATATGAAATTAAGTCACCTTGTACTGAAATTAAACCATTTTGTGTGGTAGAATTTTCTCTATTTTCTGGCATGGAACACTGTACCAGCTCTACAATTCAGAGCCATTCTACACAACAGTTCAGTCCAAAGACGAATATAATACCCAGATGGAACTTGAGGCAGACTTTGTGGTCAGCAGAATGCACTGTACCACAGTTACAGTAACTGGAATTTGTCCAGAACACCAGGGAAAATACACCTACACTTGCAAAAAACAGTGCCATAGGATGCTGGCTGACCAAAAAGGGGCAGGATTTCATCTGCTTTATGTCACATTGCAAAAACAGTCCCTCCAACAGCTCAGTGTCATTAAAACCATGCTGAGGCATTTAAACAGAAGTTAAACTGTGTTTATACTGTAAAGGCAAGAGCTTTGCTGCGTCCTGAATCCATTCTGTGTTGGCACTATTAACACACACAGTTATAGAATTAAAGGCCCAATTTATTAATGAGGAAAATCTGCATTGTATGCAGGAATGGGGAATGGATTTTTCACCAGTGGGTGTTGGAAGCTGAAAATCAATTCAGCTCATTGCTCCTGGCTGCTAATTAATGTTGCTTTCACTCTGGCAAAATGGGAATTTTTTGAGTGTATGGATGCCTCATTTGGGCAAATTTCTGTAAAACCAATATGAAATCACTTGCCCAAGGAAAGATCAATTTTGCAAATTATTTTGCCAATTGCAATTAATGTTGATAAAAGGTCTGAGAGCAGCAGCCTTGGAGAATGAAGTCCTTTGCTTATTCACTGAACAGGTACCGTGCAAACTGCCACAGTGCATGTTTGTGTGTCTCCCCTCTAAACTGGAAGAGTCAGCTACAAGAGTCAGAGCGTCTCCATTCTTTGTAACCCATTCACTCCTTGGCCATTCTGGTAAGATTTGCCCCAAATGGTGCCAGATATCATGTGCACACCTGGGCACTAGGAAAGGAACTGAGACCAGCAAATTCATTTTACATAGATCATTAAACAGCGTTCAAATGGTATCAGTGTGGGGTCACTATCATCCTTGACTGGCTATGAACCAACCACCTATGATACATAATAAAAGGCTCCATATTCCATTACTAATTGCTGGAACCCTTTTAATTCCATTCCATTCCTCCTTTCTCAGACCCACCCACATTTCCAAAGCTAACTACAGATTCTGGGTGTCTGTTGTTTTGGGACTGGCCTTCTGATAGTCCTGTAAGGGGAATGGGAAGGAGCAAGGATTGCCCTTTATCCCTGTCAACAGAATATGAAAAAGAAACAGAGTTTATATAAAATACCCTGAGTGAACCAGTGCTGTCTTTCCATCAGAAGCTTTGGGATCAGTCAGAAGATGTTTTGATTGACAGCTGAATCCTTCCATAGAAACAAATCAAATTGTTTTTGGAGTGGGACTATGTGGGAACCATTTTCTATGGGCAGAATGAGGAACATGAGAAAGGAGGGCAGCTCTGTGAGCCTGAGGAAAAAGAGAAGGATCCAGGAAAATAGCCTACAAAAAGACAGCCGTTAGTCTGAGAGAGGCCACATCATTTCCCTCTGGCATCATAAAATAATAAGAAAATACCTAAGAAAAGAAGCCAGAAAAGGGAGAGCTGCAATAAGTGCCTATGGCATCAGGGGAAGACCAGAGACCTCCGGGGTTATGCCTTATCAAAGCTTGATGGGATAATGGTCTGTAGCAGTGATACAACTCCAGCCTGCAGTAAAAAGATCAAATTACCATGAGGACCAGCACAGAAAGTCAGATGTATGAGGGATGGATTGGAGAGACAACTGCCCATTCCAGAGAAGCCCTAAAATCATTAGAACTCTAATGGGGAAGGATACTGGTGATCAAATGCCATATTCCCTCCAGAAGAGCAAACGAGTTCATGGAGAATTGGAGGTGGTCTAGTGCTAACTGTGATCAGTTAGAAGTTTAGATAATTCATTGTGCTAAGTCCAAATGTCATTTGCTGCTGTTTAGAGTGACTATTTTAATCAACTACACTCTATTATCACTAAGAAGTGTCTTACACCTGATCTGTGCAGATTGTGGTTGAAGATCCCTTTTATTTTATGACCCCTGTGTGAATATCAATCTACCATGTACTGAATGCCCATGAGATGCTTTTAATTTGAGCATCTAATGGTTAATTATCCTCACTATTATCAATGTATGCCTTATTTCCTGTCTGAATGTGTATAGCTTCAACTTCCAGCCTTTGGCTCATGTTACACCTTCCTCTGCTAGACTGAAGAGCCCATTATTAAATATTTGTTCCCCATGTAGTTATGTACAGACAGTAATCGAATCATCCTTTAACCCTTTCTTTGTTAAGCTGAACTGAGCTCCTCGAATCTATCAATATAAGACACATTTTCCAGTTCTTTAATCATTCTCATGATTCTTCTCTGAACCCTCTCCAATTTAGCAACATCTCTTTTCAACTGTGAAAACCAGAACTGGTCACAGTATTCCAGCAGCAGTCGCACCAGTGCTAAAAAGAGAGAGAAAATGACCTCTCTACTCTTAGTCCAGATTCCCCTGTTTATGCACCCCAGGATCATGTTAGCCCTTTTGGCTTTTATATCACACTAAGAGCTCATCATAGAATCCTTGAATCATAGAACATTAGGGTTGGAAGAGACCTCAGTAGGTCATTTAGTCCAACCCCCTGCTCAAAGTAGGACCAACACCAACTAAAATCATCCCAGCCAGGGCTTTGTCAAGCTGGGCCATAAAAACCTCTAAGGATGGTGCTTCCACCACCTCCCTAGGCAACCCATTCCAGTGCTTCACCACCCACCTAATAAAATAGTTTTTCCTAATATCCAACCTACACCTCCCCCACTGCAACTTGAGACCATTGCTTCTTGTTCTATCATCTGCCACCACTGAGACTAGCCTAACTCCATCCTCTTTGGAATTCCCCTTCAGGTAGTTGAAGGCTGCTATCAAATCCCCCCTCAGTCTTCTTTTCTGCAGACTAAATAAACTGACTAAATAAACCCAGTTCCCTCAGCCTCTCCTCATAAGTCATGTGCCCCAGCACCCTAATCATTTTTGTTGCCCTCCGCTGGACTCTCTCCAATTTGTCCACATCCTCCTTGTAGTGGGGGGCCCAAAACTGGACTCAATACTCCAGATGTGGCCTCACCAGTGCTGAATAGAGAGGAATAATCACTTCCCTCGATCTGCTGGCAATGCTCCTACTAATGCAGCCCAATATGCCATTAGGCTTCTTGGCAACAAGGGCACACTGTTGACTCAGATCCAGCTTCTTGTCCACTGTAACACCCAGGTCCTTTTCTAAAGAACTGCCAGTTAGCCAGTTGGTCCCCATCCTGTAGCAGTGCATGGGATTCTTGTCCTTGTTGAACCTCATCAAATTTCTTTTGACCCAATCCTACAATTTGTTTAGGTCACTCTGGACCCTATTCCTACCCTCCAGCATATCTACCTCTCCCCACAGCTTAGTATCATCCACGAACTTGCTGAAGGTGCAGTCTATCCCATCATCCAGATCATTAATGAAGATGTTGAACAAAACTGGCCCCACCCAATCTTTTTCAGAGACACTTCTTTCAGATATTTGTTCAAGAAATATATGTGAGAAAATGTGGACGAGTGTTGGTTACAACTGTTATAGGTACTATTGTAGGTTGAACACATTAGACACACTAATTGATCCTCCCCACAAGCTTCTCGTATGCCTATCTCTCATCCCTTTCTATTTCAGGGGCCCACTGCAACCACTCCCTCCCTCCCTCATGCCAGGGGCTTCTGCAGTCCCCTCTTTCTACTCTCTGTTTCATGCCAGGGACTCTGTTTGACCCCCATGTCTCCCACCCCCATACCATCGTCACCCATTCTCCCCCCATATCAGGAGCTGTATGTGCTCCCCACACCCCATTTCTCCCCATCCCCACATAGCGGAGTTCACCTTCCTCCACCTCTACCAGGCAACCTGAAAAATGCTATCATGTTGAGTGTAAGGGCACACTTTGCTTGTGCAATAAAAACAATATATAAATGGGTAGATTAGACAGAAAGGAAGGTCAATGAGAGAAAAATCATGCAGTTGTAGCAGTCCATGTAGGGGACAAGAGGGTCTTTATTTTTTAATTCTTGTGTCTTTTTTATTTAACTTCTGCTATTTCTAGAGCCATTGTGTAAAAGAAAAAGAAGCAATAAAATGTCAGGCTACTCAGTTCATGGTTGTGTGGAGCTAGTAAATTGAACATAATTACGGGGCAGTTTGATGTACCCTGTATTTGTATTTAATTTAATAGCGTAAAAGGCATTCTTGTATCTTCTCTGACTGCAACTAAAGACAAACATTCATCATCCAGGGCAAACATTCTCCTCTACAATCCAAACAGTGGATCACATCTCTGATATCCTCCTCTTCCAGCAGGCCCAGAACTCCCAGTGAGAGGACAGCCTATTCAGGCTAAATCCATTCTGGGGATCTGAGCAGTAGATTTTGTCCCTGTGCTATCAATTTCATATTTGGGGTTGCTGCAAACAAAACTTCCTGGCCTCTCCCATATTGTATTGCTTCTTCAAAACTTCAGTTTTAACTTGGTTCCTCAATACTTAGAACATGAAAGAACACGGAGGAAAACAACCCAAGAATTGTTAAAATGTGAGATTTTAGGGAGCCATTAAATGACACTCTTTTGCATGTTGCCTTCAGTTCCCCAGTTAGTAAAACTGTGTAAGGCATACAGACTGCCACCCAAATGTACAAATTGAAGAATTTGGACACATCACCCTGAAAATAACCCCAAGCACACCATGAAATCAAATCGTCTTTGCTATTGTTAACTGAAGCAATAGTCAACGGTGGGCACATCTGAGTCTCTGCAACAGCAAATGTTTTTGACTGAAATTAGACATTAAAATATTTTTCTTAAAATGTGACTGGCACTTTGATTTGTTGTCTTTATGCCTGGGTGACATTAAAACTCATCGGTATAAGTCTTCATGCAGCTCATCAGAAAATGAGACTATTAAGTGAAGGGATGAAGTGAATAATCACAGATATCTAAACTCCATCATATTTATTCACACTGAATTGTACCTGACTCTATTGATTTCAATGAGACTATTCACAGTAAGCTGTTGCTCATAATGATAACAGTGACAGAATCTGGTGTCATCTGGTGACACAATCAGGGAATCACAATCTCCCTCTTGGAAGGGAGTTTGCTGAGACAGGTCTGTACACTTCCAGACACACTGAAGTTGAAGTCAAGGCTACCTTCCCTCTCAATCCTTTCCCACTCACCTGTGTGAATGGGAGGACATAGCCATTTTGCAGACCCTGCCACCCTCCCTTGTACTTGAAGTGATGGTAACGTGTACTGGCAGAAGGGAGTGAGGGGACACCTTATACCCAACTCCCTTGGTTGTGCTGGCATGCAAGACAGGCCATAATCTGGCCCTTAATAATGATGATAAAAAGCAAACATCTATTCCTAACTCACTGCTTTGTTTTTATGTGTCCTGCAATTTTTCAAATAGGCAAACTCTATGAAATGGAGGCTCCAAAGATCAGATATGAATTCCTCCTCATGCTCCTCAGACATGGCCCACAGATTTCAGCACTGTTAGATTACATTTCATTCTTTCATTTGACCCCAGCAAGGGATGGGTAAACTGGTGGTAAAGCAATAAGAACCAACCTAAATCTTTGCCCAAGACACAAACACAAAATCTGAGCCAAATCATGCTTAAGGTTCTGAAAATTTTAGTTAGTTTTTACGTGAATTATTTTTTTTTCTTTTCTGCACCTCTGGGTTACAGCAAGAAAGATCACAGGAAGTGCCAAAAACTGTGAGAGGATCCATTTTTGCAATATTTCCAACAAGACCAAAAAGCAAGAACTTCTAGAAAACCCATGAGATTAGACTGTAAACTCCTTGCGGGGCAGGGACCATATCTTTATATATTCATGCAACTCAGTGGAGCTCTGAACCCAATTGAGGCCTTGGGGTGCTACCACAGTAAAAAAACCTATTCTTGATTGCAATGATCTTCATTCTATATCTGCAGACTCAGGAGGTTTGGATGTGTTGGATGCTCATTCCTGGTCAAACACAGGGAAGTGCTTAGTACCTGCAGAACCCACTAGTGCAAGGTGGATTTGAAAGTGTTCTCTAACAGTTAGAATTTGGCTTGTGAGTTGTCAGACAGTTCCCTGAATGTAATCCTCCCTTGGAAACTTTTGAGACTACTCATGATGTACCAAAGGAGGTTGAAGTTCTATGGCCTGTGTAATGCAGGACATCAGACTAGGTGATCCTAATGGTTTCTTCTGGCCTTAAACTGTATGAGTCTCCATTCTCCTCTGAAGTAGCTCTGTGCAGGTATGAGTAACTTTCCTTTTAGTCAATGGGGAGAACACAGCCACTACAGTGTTTCACATGCCACTACAGTGATTCACATGCAATTGGACAGAGGTGGATTCCTACTCCATACTGGGTAAAGTGTATGTTCTTATGTAATATGTTTTTATGTAAGACACATCCTGCAGTACTTGGCTAACCTGCCATTGCTCTTAGATTGGAGGAAATAATACTAAAATCAGTGAGAATCAAACCAGAATAATAACTGCAGGATTTTAAGGCCTGGGTCTGAATCTGAAATAGTCTGGGCACCTGAAAAACTCCTAAAGAATCAGGACCCAAACCCATATCTTCTATGTATCGTGATACCTAGGCACAGCAAAGTGATAGATTTTCTTTCTTCTTACCATTATTATTATCATTATTATTATTAATAATAATTAATAAAACAGCTGGCACATTTTTTCCCAAGTTTGTTAAACAAGTGCTTCCTTGGTCTGCCGGCTTCTATCAATAGGAACATTTGAATTTTGCTGTAGATAGGACAGAACACTGAACCTAATTTAATTCCTGCTCACAGGTTTAGCCTATTAAGTTCTTTAAAAGTTGGACTGTATTTTATGTGTCAATCAAGTGATTTCATTCCAAATTTAAAAATAAATTCATTCCTTCCTTCCCCACTCCCCCATAGGCAATATTAAGAAGTCTGTTGCCTTTTTATCTTTTCAGAAAACAAATGAGAACTCTTTATGGCTTCAGCTGTTGTTTTTAACCTGCTATTTAATATTACTTTTAAAAATGAGTTTTGAAACTGAATGGTTTGAGGTGAGCCCATTCCATAAAACTATATATCTTAAGGGCAGGAACAACATTTCCATTGCCTATGAAATGCAGGAATTCAGAAAGGCCTGTTCTAGCCCTTTTCAGGGGAATATTTTCCATGTTGCATAGTTTGGGAATTTAGCACACTGCTAATCAAAACCTATACATATGGGCTTCAAAGCAAAGTTTTCCTTTTCTTTTTCTGTTCCCCTATTAAGAAAGAAAGAGAGAGCCATTGTTCTCATTCCTGGTGTTCTTAGGGCTTCTGTTTCTATTTAAAGCATTAGAATCCCCTAGCTGGGCCTGCAATCTTTTGTAGTAAATCAGTTTATCAGAAATAAGTCTCTCATTTGTGTTTATTGAGTTGGGTGTCATTTACAACAGCTCAGCAAGACAAGTGTTCTCATTGGCTCATTGTGTTGCCCCCTCACTTCTACTTTCGCCAATGATGCAAGATTTTTCTCTTCCATTTCTCCACTTACCTTACAAGCACCTCATACTTTCTCCCAAGGTGATTGTTATGCATGCAACACTCTCTCCAAGCTAATAGGTAAAGACAACCTGTCTCTTTCAAATCCTTCCTCCAGCCCTACTTTTGCTATGAGGCCTATGGTAAACTGCCAATTGATAACAGCTAGGCAGATGGAGTCAGGACACTGATATCTATCTTTTTTACCTATAACTATTATTTAATTATTTGTTTATTTTATTTTGATATATCAAGACTTTCTAGTGGTGCGCTTAGCTAGTCTAGGTAACCACATGTTCCTATCACTGTTACACTCACTCCCCACCTGACCCATTCTCTTAATGTGTTTGGTTAAGGTTGCAACCTACCTGTTGCATCTTAATTTCAGCCCTGATTCTGAAATCAGATGCATGGAACGGGATCCCCACTCTCTTCCCCAGCCTGCAGAGATTCACTGACATCAATAAAGTTTTGTGTGGGTGCAGGGGTGCATCTGCATGCATTCCATTGCAGAACTGGGGTCTGAAATTGTAGGCTCTTCAGTGCACTGACAATCTCTTGTACAACACCTTCCATAACAGGACCCTGATGCTGACTTCAGCTTCTGGACATTGACTGTAATACAAATAATAAAATATGATAATAAAGCTGTCTCCTACTGGGTCAACTGGGACAAAGATAACTAAGAAGAACCAAACTCTGCTCTCAAATACAGAATATGGTCAGGGTTTGTGAACAATATCCCTTCACTAAAAGGCTAAATTGCTACCCAGATCATCTTGTCTTGAAAAGATACAAAGGTATGTAATCTACAGGGAGAATGGCCTGGATGAGTTTGAGCCTGTGCTAAAGTTACATTAAAGTCTGTCAAACCCAACCCCACTCTCTGCATCTAGTTCAAGAGGAACCTTGCAGACTCATTCCTGACAAGTTGGTGGTTATGCATGATGTATGATCACGGCCAGTGTGGACTGTGTAAAATAACAGCTGACATGCATATTTAAAGAAAAACTCTATTTGATCTTTTTTCTGGATTTCTATACATGGTGGTTCACTTCTTTTTCACTTCCTGCTTCCACCCAGAAGTAAAAATATTGAAATACTGTGAGGGAGACTGCATGCAGAGAGAAGTGAAAATGTGTTTAAACAGCCCATTCTAAGATTTCAAGTGCAATTTTTGCAGTCCTGAGAAACTGAAAATAGACTGGATGAAATCCTAAAAAAATTGCAGTAGGCAGCAATCCTGCATTGGCAAGGGGAAGAACCTAATATGTATTTTCCATCAAACTGCCATACATTTTGAGGCTCATGCACTGTTAATCATTCGGAGGTCTATTGTGGCTTTGCCATGAACTTTATGTATGGGGCAGCACAGAGTTGTACTGCTCAAGAACAGAGTAGGAAGCAGATTGTGATTCAGAAAGTCACAATCTGTCTCTTGATTTCCTCTTTTTTTCTCTCTGAGGTGTAGGAGGAGGGAGGACACCATGCACCAACTCAATATCTGGCACTGTGTGTGTTCCCTTACCCCACCTTTTCCCTTTACTTCTCTGTATGGGTGAGCAGATTAGAGCCAAGTGATTTTTTTTTTTTTTTGGTGAATCGTAAATTCAGGGAAAAATATATTTTTGTAGTCACCAAAACTATTTTTGCATTTGGGTGCAATTCGGCAACTAGTTTCAGCTGAAAAACAAATTTTTTTTTAAATGGTTCATTTTGGTGATTTGAAAATGAAACATTTCAACTTTTAGTTTCAATCCTTTAAATTTTGACCATTTTGAAATGTTTTGTTTTGGCCATTTTATATTTTTATTTTCATTAACCCCCCCCCCCCATCCAAATTACTTTAGGCTCAAATTGAAACAATTTCCCCCCTAGATTATTTGGTTCAGCCCTCAACCTGAAAAAAATCAATTATTTGCTCAACTCTAGAGCAGAACCACCCACAAACTGGCACTATTTTGTTTAGAGAAGCATTACTCTTGGTATCAGGATACTAACAATTGTTCCATGCTGAATGCTCTGTTTCTTCACCCTCAGAGACGGTCACAGAAACTCAGATTCAACAGTCTTTGTGATTAAACCCCAAAACCCACACCAGAAACTTCTCTGACTTCATCTGCCCCTTAAAATACGTCGTCCAAACCCCAACACCGATGACAGCAATGGGAAATATGGCCTGCTCTTCATTTATTTTATCAGCTTACATTTTGAAAAGCAGAGGCTTCACATACCCATAGAATCAGATAACATTATAGGGCATGTCAATAGATTACAAAAGCCCTGGCTTGTTATTGTAGTGTAATTATGATAAGATCACTTTCTGTTAAGCTCGCACCCAAGATACAGCTATAACTTACAGAAGTTGGAATGTCTCCTTATTTAATAATAAAGGCAGCTGTCAAATTTACGAAGATGTTAGAGCAGATAAAATCCCTGCAGCTATGCTTAGTTTTGACAAAGTGTTCTTTCACAGGAATGCCACTGCTGCTGCTATCACATTAGATAAGATTAAGGGGAAAAAATTTCCATTTGAATGATGTGGTCTTTGCCAATTTCACATGCATTTTTAATAAAGAAAAAGAAACCCTCCATCTTTTTGAGAACTTATTCATTTAGTGAGATCCAAGGGATTCTTTACATTTTGTTCATTTAACTTAGCCGTTATTCTTTACAACTAAATGCTTTGAAATGTTCCTAGGTCCAACACTGAAAATATTTGTCTGAATCATTCTAAACACTTAATCATTCTAAACACACTTGTTTGATTTTCTTTTATCCCATAGGGGATACATTTACTTTATCCCTTTAGGGCAAGGTTTTCAACCTGCAACCCATGGTCCACTTGCAGTCCAATCAGCATACAGCTGCAGCCCATGTGACATCCTCAGGGCCATACAGGTAGTAAATAGGTAAATAGGCCCACAATAGTAAATAGGCTGAGAACCACTGGTTTAGGGAGACTGGCAATAGGCCCCCTGCCTTCAGCAGTATGGGAAACATCCTAGGAAGAAAACTGAAGAGTGTAAACCACAAGGGACAGTCAATTTGTAAAATAGGACAACACAGATGGCCAGCAAAATATGGCTGTGTGACACAGAGGCCCATTGCTGGTTACCTACTCTGTCAGCAATTTTTGTTAGTCCTGGCAAACTCATTGTATTTATCTATAAAGAACGTTATGTAAGGTGTTAAATGAAAGTTTACCACATACTGATCATTATTAGCATTACGAGATATACGTCTGGGTGCTATTAAAGAAGTTGTATGTATGTTCTAAAAATATGTTTAAACTATGTAACCAGGCAGCGTTGATAAACAAGGTTCTCCCAGAAAAAGGAACGTTGGTTTACCTGTCTTCCAGGTCTCTGATGTACATCAAGCAGGGTAAACCTAAAACAATGGGAATTACATTTGCATCTGAGGAAAACAGGACAAACAAGTTAACGGGATGATAACAGCAGGTGTCCATTCAAAAGAGAACAAGCAGCAGAAGAGAATAATTTTATCTGGGGTATACTTCAGACGGATACATTTCAAAGGTTTACTGGACTACAAGTGATGGTTATCCATCACTGAAATTGCAAAAAGGACAGCCCTTTCTGCACCCATAGATGTTGGATCTTTGCCCTCAGATCTAGTGACATGGAGGGATTTCTTTAGGTGGAAAATTTATCTTAGACAAAAATTTTAGCCTGATAAAAGTAATGATTAGTCTCTAAGAAGTGTTATACTTTTTCTTATTTGTAACCATCAATGTTTCCTTTGTTTTTACTCAGTACTCACTTAGATCTGTGAATCTCTGTTCTTTGTTCATAAGCATTTTCTCTTTTTACTATAAAATCACCTCAGTGCTGTGACATTAAGTAGCATGTGTCTTCTCAGCTGAATCAAGTAAGCTAAGGTAATAATTGGAGATATACTAATCTCCTAGAACTGGAAGGGACCTTGAAAGGTCATCGAGTCCAGCCCCCTGCCTTCACTAACAGGACCAATTTTTGCCCCAGATCCCTAAGTGGCCTCCTCAAGGATTGAACTCACAACCCTGGGTTTAGCAGGCCAATGCTCAAACCACTGAGCTATCCCTCCCCACAGCTGGTGTGTACAGTGTCTTTCTGGGGAGTGTGGACCTGGTATTACAGAAAGTGTAGAGTGACAAGGGCTGGACACTACAGGCGTATGCTTCTGGGAAATTTGAGAACTGGGCAATACCAAGTGTTAACCTGTAAGGCAAAGGAAGAGCTAGCAGAGTCCGAGTAGTTTGTTGGGTGTGGGATGGGGCATAACACACTGTGGGAACAAGAAGCTGTCACCCAGTTTAACATGAGTAAACCTCTCTCACACTGAGTTGGAGGAATTATATGGTAACCTGCAGTTCTGAACGCCCCAAGAAAGTGTCCCAAGCTGTGAAATATTCAAAATCAATGATGACACTTGGGTACTGCTCCTTGGGGAGTTTACCATAGATCATAATGGGATGAGGAGAGGGCTCTTAGATAGGGAGGAGGTAGAAACAGAAGGATAGGCTAGATTAGATTGAAAAATGAAAACCCTCTTTAATTATCTTATTCCCACAGATAGTTTCCAGAGAATAAGGGCTTGTCTACACTGGCACTTTACAGTGCTGCAACTTTCTCGCTTGGGGTGGGGGTGAAAAAACACACCCCTGAGCGCTGCAAGTTTCAGCACTGTAAAATGGTAGTGTAGTCAGTGCACCAGCATTGGGAGCTGTGCTCCCCTCGTGGGGGTGGGTTTTTTACAGCGCTAGTGCTCCAGATGTTCCTATGACAATACAAATTGTTGCTGTCACAGGATATAAGGTTGCTCTCATTTTTATTTAGTTATAATATTGAGGTAAAACCGTTCCTAATTTACTTAGATTTGCTACCCAAGTAGATGTACTGATGTGTGTTTACAGGACAGCCCAATAAAAATGCATTGAGAAACACAGTAAGTGCTGGCAAGTTGTAACATCTTTATGGAGAAAAGTTGCAGTTTGGGGAAAATGCATACACTCACAGGCATATAGGGAGGGAAAACAATACATCAGAACATTTTGAAGTATAGAATAGAAACACCACTAGAAGAGCTCTCCTACTCTGTTCAATTCATTGCAATTTCCTCCTCACAATCAGTAACTTCTGGTGTTTTGTTGGTGTTGGTTTCTTTTTTTCTTTTCATATCTTACCAGCAAGTATGCTTAACGTTTCTATCATCTGTATTTATCTTGGAGATAACACTGATTAGTTCTTATTCCTCTCTGACTGCAATGGTGAATCTTCAGAAGTTCTTTGATTTCTCTGTTATAACTGAATTTATGGTAATAATCAAGGATTTTTTGCATCAAGATGATTAGTGTTAGGTGAGCGTTAGGTGGTGTCAATGCCAGATTTTGCTGTCTTTGGCCTTCATTGTATACAACATATGATTTAAGTTTGATTGAATAGTACATAGGATCCAACCATGACCTCCAAAGAAGTCATACTCTTTATCTATGTACAATTTACTCAAAATGACATATTGCTGACTGGGAGTTTGTTTTACTTGCTGCTTATGAATAGATCTTTGAAGCCCTGGTTAAAAGAGATGTTCAATGACAAAGGTTAAAACTGATGTTGCCTGGCCTTTGCTGTTGTGTGGAGCATTTCTGTATGTAACTAAGAAGTTGGTCAGTTTCTATTTTCTGAATGCCCTTTTTTATTTAACTTCATAGGACGTAATCCTCTTTTAAACACTAGAGTAAACAGGTCAGGTAGACTATTGGATGATGAAAGATGGCACAGCGCTATGGTGAAATTTGTAATTCCATTCAACTCCATGAATTCCTGAATCTCTCACAAAATAAATTGTGGACCATTCTCACGGATGACCGCATTTCTTTCAATCAAAGTGCATAGTACTTCAGGGGCATTTGCTGATAATGCAAGAATTGGCTGCATTTCAGTAGAGGGTGAAGTGATTCGTGTATACATAAGGCTAAAACCTGAGTTCCTTACTCACTTTTTACTGAGATTTTACCCATTAATTTCAAGGTTTCCTGACTGAGTAAAGACCTCAGAATTTGGGCCATAATTTGTAAATCAGTTTGTAAAGTTGTTGAGTACTTTGAGAACTTTAGATGAAAGATTAAATAAATGATCGTCATCACCATCATGCACTATTTTGCTTATTTGTTCACAGTGATTTGAAGGCTGGCATTTTAGACATATCTATTTTCAGTATATAGTGGGTGCCATTAAAATCTTGATATTGCCACTCCACTATGATCACAACATGTCTTGAATGAAGAATGATGCCATGACTACTGTAATTAGGGCAATGAATACTGGGTTTTCATTGGCTTCCACTGTATGCATAAAAATGTCCATAATAGAAACATGAAGGCATTTTCTGATGTCATTAAAACATAGGGTTGCTTTTTCTCTTATTTTCAGCAGAGACACTGCATACTGAAAATATGAAAATTATATGCCTTTTGAAACATACAAGATATAACCCACATTTATTTTCTTTCTAATACATTTCGGTTCTCCTGCACATTTGATGATACCACGTTGTCTAGGAAAATCAGGAGTAGTGAGCTTCCCACTCCTTTGGAATTTTAGCATAAAATGTGTACTAAAACCCAAAGCTTACAGTGGAAGGCAGTAATCTTGTTTCAGGGCTCTCCTGGCTCCATCAACCTTACAAACAAAGCTTGCATGGTTTGTCATTGTCACCAGACCCCCATGATAAAATTACAGTCACCTTAAAAATGCAGCACCAGTATACATCATTTCAGATATACATTTACAGTAAAAGATCAAAGTTTTAGAGATGCTGAGGTTTAGACCCAAACTGACAAAGGCTTCAAAGTTAGGATTGAAATTGTATCCTTTGATTTTATCTCATTCTACCTCGATAACTGGGTGATTATCTGTACAGAAGCACCGATATGCATGAATTTCACTAATCTTGACACCACAAAATCATTGAAATTAGAGATGAAAAAGATCAGTTAGGTCATCTCGTCCATTTCCTGGTCATAGCAGGAGTCTTACATTCTGCTTGTTAATGCTTTTTGCAGTGGTGGTGTAGCCATGTTGGTCCTGGAATATTAGACGGACAAGGTGGGTGAGGTGATATCTTTTATTGGGCCAAGTTCTGTTGTTGAAAGAGACAAGATTTCAAGCTACACAGAGCTCTTCTTCTTAATGCTTTGCCTGGTCAAGTTTTAATTGACCAGGGAAAAAATGGGAATTTCACCATTTCCCTTACAAGACTCTTCAATAGCCTAATAGAAATTATTCTTAATTTCTTCCTCCCTCTAATCTCTCCAGAACACTGATACCAGAATTATCTTCTTCACTCACTACTCTGACCATTGCTCCTTGTCCTACTGCATTTCAAGCTATTTAGGATGGGGGTTAGAAAAGAGCTCAGAGACAATTTTCCCCTGTGAAATTTAACACCCTTCCTTGTTTTTTATTTTCAAAAAAGATTAAAGTAAAAAAAAAAAATCCCAGTTCCAGGGAAGCTTGTGCTCTGTATTTGGGGGAAATCAGCACTCAAGACTTCCCAAGAGCTAGGATGGCCAATATAGCAACCAAATACTTGTAAAATTCTGTAGTGGGCACTTACACCACATGCAACCCCATGGTAGTCAAAGTAAAATTTGCTACAGTTGGGTCACTGACTCTGTAACTGAAAAGCTGAATGCAGGTTTGGTTGCCAGCTTATTGAACCCTCCCCAGGAACAACAAATGATAAGTTTGCAATATGTTTCTCTCTGGGGACCACACCATATTCTATATTCTAACCATCCTCCTGTTATTTTGTCATAGAGGTGTGTTCTCTCCATAACTTTGATGTTCCTTTGTTAGCAACTCTTGGTGGTGAGGAGTATTGTATTTGTTACACAACTGTTATTAGTTACCATATATTGAATGCTCACTGCATGGTTAGCACTGCGGAAATGCAGAAGAAGACAAGGCCCCTGTTTAAATCTGAAAATCTAATCATACAGAAAGGATACAGTTCAGATACAAATTATACCCTGGGGAATGTGTTTTATAATGGTATGGAGGTAGCATCTCTTTGTGTACAATCAGGATCAGAGTGGAGACATCACCACATCAATCCAGAACTCAGCAGAAGGAAAGGAAGACAGAAATGTCATAGTATCAGAGGGATAGCTGTGTTAGTCTAGATCTGTAAAATTTACAGAAATGTCACAGTCATCATACATTGCAGTTAGGTTCTTGCCTGTACTTGGGTCACAGATATATATATGGATAGAGTACTTTAAACAAAATGGCTCCTTCACTAAATTTCTACCTGATATAACATCAATCTTTTCTAGACTCCAAACAGCTTTAAAGGCCATTATAAACACCTCCCTTGTAATCCACTCCTCTGAACCACATAAATATCATTGGGCCAAATCAGGGAAAACTCTGATTAAATTCAAAAGAGTTTTCTGCTTAAGTAAAAGGAGAGTTAAAAATTGAATAAGGACCTCCAGCTTTGGCTGTTGGAGCTTAGGTACAATTACAGAGTGAGGGCAAAATCAATAAAAATGCTCTTGGTCAGGCACCTTTGTGGTCCATTGGACTAAAGTTCTTGAGAAGAAAGAAGTTTAATAGGACTTTGTTCCCCTAGCTATTCATAAAGGTATGTAATAAACTCATGGTAATTATACCTTACGGAGCAGTAAAGAAACACTTTTTGCACATAAAGCCTGCAGTTATGCAGCAGCACTATTGTGATACTCTTTAGAGTATTAGACAATTACATCCCTTTGCTTCATTGAAGACAGATAAAAGACACTTACACCTCACAGGGCTACCCCAGTGTTGAACGATAACAGCTGACAAGTACAATGTGTCATTAGGCTATTTAAGGAGGGCAAGTCATAAATTAGATATCAAGATGAAAATACCTGTGGGTTTCTGAGGAAGGTGGTTGAATTGCACGGACACAGGAGAGGGAAAAATTTAGATTCCAAAACTAGGAGTATCCGTTACAGTTGTGGAGCCTGAGAGATTTATGGATTTTTCATGAGTCAGCAGCAAGAAACATTGGCTTCTGTTCAATTGGCCCTTCTTCCCTTCTCAGTGTGAGGAGGAGTGGAAGGTTATATCAAACCTTTAAAATGGATTCCCAGAAGAATTTTGCATCAGCAGTAGTTTATTTTATAAATAATCCCTGCTATCAGTGGTGCCTGGTCTGAGGATCAAATATATTCTTCCAGAAAGATCAAGAGACCTCAGTCAATACTGTAATTATTTCCTCAGGCTCAGGCACAGTCAGTCAAGATCCTATCCCGCTCTGGTAGAGTCTCCCACAGCCTGGCAGGGGAGCAGGCAACGTAGCAGCCACAGCTACTCTGTCTCCTGCAATGCTGCAGGCTGCTAGTGGGGGCGCTGATCGGCTGGGAAGGAACAGAAGCTGTCTGGAGCACTAGTGGCTCACTTCAGAGCTACTCTTACGAAGCAGAAGGAAGCACAGAGCAGTCTTTACAGAAACTCACTCAAGAGATGAACTTTAGCATATCAAGGGACACAAGTGGCCCTCAGACCACAGCCTTACATGTGTGTGTCTACTGTAGTGCTGTTCGCGCACCAGAGAAATGTGGATCTCATTCTTCCCTCAGGTTCACCCATGCTATCTCACTGAAGTTATTGGGCTTGTAAGAGTTTAAATACAAGTAGAAGTGGACTCAATGCATGTAGCTCATGCTATGATGTCCTGTAACTGCATCGCAAATTTAATTAAAAAGAACAAGTGTTTATATGGGTGTAAAAAACATTAAAAAAATGCAGGTTTGTTTCAGGAGTTTTTCAAAATATATTGAAGGTAAAATATAAAGTATCTCTTGACTTGCACGCTACGGTTTTAGTCCAACACAAATTGCCATGGTGGAGTCTTAAATGGAATGAAAACACACTGACAGACCTTTGACCTTGGCACTGTTATAATCAGATAGGTCTACAATGGATTCAACTAAAACAGGGTGACACTTTCTGAGTTTTGCTGTTGCAAAATTACGCCAAAAGTTCATCCAGGGTTAATACAGACCTTTGATCAATTTTGCAAATTCAGCATCATCTGATGAATTTCTCTTGTCATGTTGCAAATTTGCAACCGGGTTGCTTTTGAAAAACAGACATTCCAGGGATCTCCACTCAACTGCCATCACATGTGGAAGTGACTGCCTGTCATTTTCTGCAGAATTGGAAGTCTCATCTGAGAGAACACATACTGTAATTTCTTTTTTGTCTGCTCTACTCTTGGCTTTGTTTAAACTAACACTGGACAAAATATCTACAATCACATTTCAAAACTTAAGAATTAGTAGTTTTCACACTCAGTTTTGAATCAATTAAATTACCAAAAAAAGCCTGACCATGGATTTTTGTTTGTCGTTGGGTTTTTTTTTGGTTCTGCTCATAAAAAGAACAAAATAGGTCTGTTTTCCCATAAAAAGTGTCCTGCCTTTGAACAAGAAATCATATTTTGAACAAAACATCAACCTTTTTCAAAATTTAGAATTTCAAAATTTTCTTAATATGAAGATCCTTTGCATCAACAAGTGGGTACATTTGAGTTTCAGGATGTTATGATGCAAAAATAACTATTATAATTATTGATTATTTTTGTTATTTATTATTATTATTATCACCACAGTGTCTAAGACCCCTATACAAAGAGTTCTCAATAAATCTAAATTCTGGGCCATGTAAAGTCCTGGAAGGAAATTGCAAATAGTTTTGTGGATTTTTCATAAGCATTTTTGTTATTTGCACACACCATAGTTAATTTTTTCCTCCACCTGAGGTTCCATTATGCTTATTAACCTCTAGCCTGCACTGAGGGAATTGTGGAGCCGGATTAACCTAAGGGTTTGTTTCTTCTGTGGGAGTTTGGGGAACCCTCCCATTTGTACCGATTCTCACAATGGCCTCTGAAGAGTGACTATGCAGTTCCTCTGCTTATTAGTGTGAAGGGAATGTTCCCTGTCTATGCCCTTCAGTGTGCACATTGCCTCAAAAGGGGAGGGGTGAAGAAGTGGATCTGGTGACCGAGAGAAACATAAAGGGGCACAGCAGCAGGCACAGATTGGAAGGGACCTAATGCAGCATTAAGGTGGGTAGCAGAAGTCACAGTCCCTCTGCATACAGGCAAGCTCAGGAGGAATGTCTCCAATACAGGGCTGAGCCTAAATGATATGACCAAACCCTAAGTAGGTATTGAGTAGGGACCCAAGAATTTGTCTCTAAAGGCCAACACTGCCAACATGAGCTACTGAGCAGTCTTACTACTGAAGTTAGCCCCACTGAAGTCAATCACTTTGAAAGTTTGTTTGTCATTAAGCTGATTATTTTTTAACATCACATAGGCAGGAAATGGTAAAGTTGCTGGGGTTACTCTCAGCTAGGGTAATCAGATAGCAAGTGTAAAAATTGGGACACTTTTTTGAGCGGGGGCAGGGGTATAGTTGCTTATATAAGACAAAGCTAATAATATTGGGACGTCTGGTCACCGTACTCTCAGCAATATGCACTTCACCAGGGATCGGCAACCTTTGGCATGCGGCTCACCAGGGTAAGGACCCTGGCAGGCCGGGTCGGTTCATTTACCTGCCACGTCTGCAGGTACGGCTGATCGCGGCTCTCACTGGCCAATGATGGCTGCGGGAAGCGGCACGGGCCGAGGGATATGCTGGCCACCACTTCCCACCACCCCCATTGGCCTGGGACGGTGAACTGCGGCCAGTGGGAGCCTCGATCGGCTGAACCTGCAGACACGGCAGGTAAACAGACCGGCCCAGCACGCCAGGGTGCTTACCCTGGCGAGCCGCATGCCAAAGGCTGCCGATCCCTGCACTACACTACATGTTTGCAGAATGAGCCCTAAATTATCCTATAAATATAACAAAAGGTCTACCCACTGGTCCACATATTAATGAATGACCACAACATTGCTCCCCTTTTCTGACTCTCTGTTATCATACTGGGATATGAGGAGGAAGGAATATTCAGAGAAAGACCCAGTGATAGGGATGGCTGAAAATGAACTTTGACCTTAATGTTTCACAGACAAAAACATTTACAATTGTGGTGAAATTCCTCAAAGTCAGTTGTAATTCCACTGGTCAGATCCTCTATGCCAAAGCAAAGACCAATTTTGCTGTGTGCGCACTTTTTTCCCCCTTATTTACACAGTTCCAAATATCAAGCTTCATTTCCACTGAATTTTTGATTTATCCAGGATCCCCATGGTTTTCTTTTGTACATTTTCAGACAGTAACCAGAATGCCATGTGTTTCGTTCCCCCACTCCATTTCTTTTAACCTAGTCAATTTTCTTAGGCAAAGATGCTTTAGGCAATGAACTTAGACACAACTTTCTCCATTTTAAACATGCACAATTTCTTTCCAGCCTTTGTGCAAGCTGCGATCCAATGGTGGTGGCAATTATTATTTGCAGATGTTGATCTTTTTACCTACAGCCAGGTAGCTCTCCGCTGTGTTTGAAGTCAAGCAACAACAACAAAAAAATCCCAAACCAAAAAAGCAACCCAGACTTGCCCAGTGTTTCATATAGCTGAGGGTAGACTCATAAATTCCTCACTTTAATGCTTACCTACCTCAGAATGGCCCCAACTGCTACCACCCAGGGGGCTGGGTTTTCTGCTTGCCACATAGAAATCTGAAACTTGCAACAATTTCACAAACAATGGGTCCCTAACCAAGAACATATGCTCACCAGGCTGCTATGTAAGGCATTAAGTATCCTTGAGATTGGCGGGAGGGGGAGGGAAGGGGAGGACACTGGTTGTTTTGTTTCAATGAAGGAGGATAACACAGCTTTTACTCCAAGTGCTCCTCCCACCCCGTTCATTTCACCTAAAATATTTTTTTACTGTATTCATTGTGTCTGTCTGTGGCTACCTCATATGAAACTTATGTATGTTACGCCTGCATAAAAACACACACTGTAAAATATTCTTATCTGCCTTTATCATTGTTTACTGAATTTCTGCTCAGTACATTTTGAAGCTTTCCAGACAATTTGTCACAGCAATGTGACAGGGAATCCCCTCCAGTGGTTCCCATAGCATGTATAAAGTACAGATGGAAAACAATATTTTAAACTCATTGTCCAATCTCTTTAGTCAGTGTAAGGTTTGTTTCCTACAATATAGTCTACAATGTTTCATTCCATTTAGTTTTAACTATCTCCAGTGATTAGGATTCCACCACTTCCCTTTGGAGATTATTCCACTATCTTAATAGATCTCACCATTAGGAAATTCTCCTGATATAATTCACCCCACATTTTTTTTGTTTGTGTTCCTGAGATGGAAAAAAAATAATCCATTTGTTTGGTCTTTAGCCTGGGGACATATTCTGCCTTCATATTTTAAAGAGTTCTCAAGTAATCTCAAAAACTGAGGAACTTCTTCTTAGCATATGCACAACGTGCCTCAGGTGGCCTGCGACCAGGATTCATTTCTCACTCTCACTCCATGTTTCTTTGTGTGTGGCCATATCTCTGTCTGCCTGTACACCTTAGTAAGTTATTCTTTTGCCTATCAGCACAGTTGAGCCTAATCTAAATCCTAATGCAGATCCAGCCCGTGTTCTAAGTTCACAGATGACACCTCTCTAAAATAGGTCAAATATCAACAATGAATCCAAATATGCTGAACTTCATGCAAGTTCATGTTTGGATTGGGCACAAATGGGCATAAATCAAACCATAAATCCAAATCTGAATTTGATTGAAGTTGGGTGTATTAGAATTTAGGGTTTGGATTAAGGGGGTTGATTTTTCACCCTCTGTATTTCAAAGCAGAGATGGGCATGAGCCAAAAGATCAGACTTGGACAACCCCCAAACGTATGTGATCCACATTTGACCTCATGTCTGCAATGAGCTAATCAAAACCTTAAATAGAAACACCCCCATTCTTTCAAAAAGCTCAGACGCAGACATTGTAATTCAAGCCCATCTCTAATTATAAGGCTTGGGAATAAAAATTGCCTCTTTTCCTTTATCCATGTTCTTCTATAACAAAGCATTTACCTAAGCCATTTTACACATCTTTTAAGTCCCCTTCAGAGGAATGGCTTGTTTCCAACTCAAATTTCCTTTACTATTCTTGGAGTTAAGTAGAGTTGGGTGAATAGTAGGTAAAACATTTCTGTGAATATTCATTTGACTTTGAAAGTGAATTTGTGTTCATGTTCTGCAAATATCTAAGCAGTAGCACTTTCCTAGCAAGCATGTTTGCAAAGAATAAAATTTAAGACCAAATGTACAGAAAGCAAAGTTTTCACAGTACATTCAGATATACTATTCAAATTCAGAATTCACATCGTGTTGGTTAATTATATGACTCATTGAATCAGGAAAGGGAAATAGTATCACATGACTTATTAATGTTACTACAAACACCAAATATACAGGCTTATATAGTTAATCAACATGGCCAAAGCCAATTTTGAACATTGTGAAGAAATTCCAAAATATTGAAAAAATGAAAAAAAAAAAGACTGATTATAATTTTTCATGTAGCTTTATTCTGGAGTTATCAGCCCCAGTTACACCCTAATTCCTTAACCTCTGAATTTACATCCATCTCTAGTACTTGGCCAAAATGGTTGTTGGGGAGAACAGGTTGCATGCTTCTTATTTATCTTCTCCTCCCCACCTCCCATCAGCTATGTGGAGTTTTACCTCTGAGACTCTCCCACTGTCTTTATTGGCAAACCTTACATTTGCCTGCTGAGCCACCAGGCCTGCTCTGTCTCTCTCTGCTTTTATTGAAAGTTCAGACATACCTTGGCTGGAGTTCTAAGAGCTGAACACTCTCAATAAACCTAAATCAAAGGGTCCTGTCAAATGCTTTGTAGCAGCCCTTTCAAGGGGGAAAGAACCAGCAGGAAAGAGACTTGGATACAAGAAAGGGAAGGAGGATGGAAAGCTTAGTGAGACAGGAGAAGTTGTAGTCTTATCTTCACCAGAGTAGCCTCTTCAATGAAAACATATAAAAAGGAAATGTGCTGAAAATAATTCTGACAGTCAGCGTAAAAGGAAACCTGCTGGCTCTCTGCTAAGCAGCAGTAGAATGCTACATGCAGTGCTTTGTACCCTGGGGACAATAATAACTTGTCTCTTTAAATCTAGGGCCAGGTGTTAAGTTTGAGATATTCTGATCTTGTCACATTTCTCTCTCAAAAAATACCAAAGGGAATCTCACAACCACAATAATTACACCTGGACCTTTCATCTGGGGAGCTCAAAGCCCTGTAGAAACATCAGTTAACTAAACATCAGAACCCCACCCTCCCTGCCCTTCCATCATAAACTAACATTCTACCCATTCTAGAGATGGATAAACTGAAGCACAGTGGTATAAAGTGGCATGTCTAGTGAATAGTGCATTTGGGCTGGGAATCAGGAAATCTGGGTTCCCTTCCAAGCACTTCCACTGCTCTGCACTTTCTGTGCCTCTGTTTTCCCTCCCACCCTTGCTTTTCTGTTTAGTCTGTAGTCTTTTCAGGGACAGGATTGTTTCTCACCAGGTGTTTGTTCCGTGCTTATCACAGTGGCAACACATAGTTGGGGCCTCTAGGCTTTACTGAATCAAATAATAAGAATAACAATATGGTCACATGGTGTGAGACCATATCAGAGACAAGATCTGTACCCAGGAATCTTGATACCCAGCCCCCTGCTCTAGCCGCTAGAGAACACTTTTTTTTATATTAGTCATTATTTGGGTCTAATAAGATTTTAGAAATGGGTCATTTGTGATAAGTACTAAAAATTATGGGCAAAATGACAATCAGGAAAACATTCATGTTGGTGTCAGTAACAGTAAAATACTGTTTGAGTAACAGCATCTCCTATAGTTGTCTGTTGTAATAATAACATAACTGGCGGAATGTTATTCTTTGCAATACCTTTCTGATGGGAGCAGATGTTTTGTGAGTAGATGGAGGATTATAGTGCTTATGAAAACACAAGGTGTCCACACTGGCGGGAATCAGGCATAGTGAAATCAGGGGAAACTTTGTGTACATGGTGAATGTCCCTTCCATTCCTGATAGTAGTCATTTATAGTAACATGAGATACCCATTAGGATTAATTGGTGGATGGTGGTTTTCACATATCACAAAATATTTTTCATCACAAGGCAATAATGGGACCATCAAACTCATCACTCTGATGTCCTTGTGCAGGATGAACCCAAGAGTGAAAAGGCAAGAAAGACCAGATAGTCCAAATCCATACACATGTAAGCAGGCCTTGTCCATGTTAAGTAGTCTCACTGATTACTGGCTCCCTCCACAATGCTTGTAGAGGCTAAGTTCTGATACACTTATTCATGCTGAGCAATACTTTATAAGGGGCCACCTCTGGTTTCAGAGTGACTACTTGTGGAGTAAGGCACTACTCAGGAGGGGTAAAGGTATCACATCTGGGATGATGCAAGGCTTTAAAGGATCAGGACCTTTACATCTTGCACCACCCACATTTCAAACTAAATGCCATGGATGAGTATGTGTGGTCTGGCTAAAATAAGGACCAACTCAGCCTTTGCCCAAGACTTGAAATGAGCCTGAATCTTTTGGAAATGGAAAACATTTTCTTGACATTATTAATTTTCATTTATTTATTTATCTATTTTATGCTACTCTGTTCTTCCTGGTTCCAAATGGAAATGGGGGAAGAAAGCATGATCCATCTACCTATCTGGATTCACATCATTGTTCTCATGAGATTTCCAGTCCTATTTTGTAGATAAAAGAATTGGTACAATCTATTTTAGAGGTGGCCTTAAACCAATACCCGAGACCAAAACTTCCCTAAACTTTACAGCAGTGTTGCTCCAAAGTCAAATTTTGTATTTTGGCTCCAGGCCTAATTTAAATAAGCAGTAAAATAATTGCACTGTCCCCATGTGCTAAAATGAGCTATCAGGAATTTGAATTCAATTTTGAAAGGTCATCTTATTCAGAAACTAAGAACTTGTTAAGTTTCAGGAGATAAAGGAAATGTCAATGCTCTGTATTCACCTGATTGCTACTATAATTGGGATTTTTAAGAAAAATAAGGGCTAATCTACACTCAACGTGCTACACTGGTGCAGCTGCACTGACTCTGCTACTCTGCTGTAGCACATCTGGTGAAGACACTCTATGCCGACAGGAGAGAGCTCTCCTGCTGGCATAAATAATCCACTTCCACGAGAGACAGTATCTACGCCAGTGGGAGAAGCTCTCCTGCTGACATAGCACTGTCCACACTGGTGCTTAGGTTGGTGTGACTTATGTTGCTCAGGTGGATGCCTTATTCACACCCCTTGGTGACATAAGTTATACCAAAATAAGTGGAGTATAGACCTGGCCTAATATTGGGAAGGGGTGAACTGTTTAAGACAAAATATGAGCCAAACAGTTAATACCTCTATGCTCAGTTTCCATCTCTAGCATGGAAGTAATGCTACTTCCTTTCACTTGCCCATCATCTGTCTTATCTATTTATATTGAAATCTCTTTGGGGCAGGGACTGTCTGTTTCTACGTGTTTTCTACAATGGGACCATGACTTCAGTTAAGGACTCTATGTATTACTGTAATAATAAGTAATTTGGGGGAAAGTATTTCCATGTGCAAGGTTGAAAGTCACTTTCCAGAAATATTTAAGCAAGTAAAGTCAATTCTACAAGTGTTTGTGAAAAGTTAACACTAAGTCCATGTCTGCATTACAATGGTCAGATGTTATTGTCATGTTTCAACATGTTTGGTGCTAAACATGCTTTAGTGGTCCCCATAAACCATGCTGTATCATATCAGTCAACACAACTTTTGGCAACTATACTCAGATATAGAAAAATGTTGTAGTACATAGCCTAAATGGGTGTGAAGATAGCAACACTGATTGTCACTTAAAATTCCAGGGTATACTCATAGGTAACCTTTTGTGGTGTTCATCCATAATATCAGGAAAGGGGGAGAAAGGTTGGAGTCAAAGGAAATCAATGACTGGAAAGAAGAACCAAAGGCTGCCCTGATATTTTCCCCCTGGCATCCAAGCTGAATGTGGGATAATAGGAAAGGGGTGTTGGAAGGGATGAGAAAGAGAGAGAGAGAGAGAGAGACCTTCGATCTCCCTGCCATCATGAGCAATTTACAATGTTTACCCAAAGCAGCTTGTTGTAATTTGAAGGGAATACCGAAAAGAGTTGAAACAACTCAAATGCTCCCACTTCAAACTGCCAAACATGATCATCCTTGGCTCACAGTGGTCATAGATAAACATGTCAAACACTCGCCTTTCATTCTTTAGGTCTAAGGGTTGGTCTCCCATAGGAGGAGGGGCTCATTTCTATGCCATGAATGCAGTTTTGCTGAGATCTGCAGTTTGTAGCCTAGGTAACCTACAGAGCTTACATCAAAAATACTGCCTGCCTGCTGTTAACAATCATTCATTTGGCCATATAATTTCTGTGACTTCAAAAAATAATGTGTTAATTAAACTTTGAAATTATATCCTTGTCTATACTGCTCTGATTTTTCCTTATTTGATTTTCTCTCTCTGATCACTTACCTGTCCAGGGGACCAGATTAAAAAAGAGGTTTTAATGTTTCTAAGAAATTAGTAGTATTATCATTAGTTATTATTTGTCTAGCCTCATAAAATATGCATAATGTCTAACAGACAATAAAAGCAGTAAGGCCTGATTCTTTTCTCACTTACACCAATTTTATACTATCTGCGTGAGTTCAGTGGAGCTACTCTTTTACACAAGAATATAGGAACTGCCATACTGGATAACATCAGTGCTCCATTAGATGCAGACATTCTCACAAGATATTTCACACAATGATTACTCTCAGAAGCCTTGTCTTCACTATAAAAATAATCCAAAACAAAATAATTCTTTTATTTAAAAAAAACCTCTCAATTTTTGATGGAAATGAACAAAAATATATGTTGATTTTAACTTCTGCAGCCACTACTACATTTTGACACCATTACCCATAAAACTTATTCCCTGAGTTTTCAAGGTCCTCCCAGCAAGGTATGAAGATGTCTCAGTTCATAATCTGCCTATTCTACAGACCTCCATACCAATCACTCTTTCTTTCTCTTTCCATCCTTCCAAGTGTGCTTCATGTGCACAGACACATCCAAGTTTCTTAGGGCAACTGGAGAAAAGTAACTGTATCCACAGATATCAGAGGGGTAGCCGTGTTAGTCTGGATCTGTAAAAGCAGCAAAGAATCCTGTGGCACCTTATAGACTAACAGACGTTTTGGAGCATGAGCTTTCATGAGTGAATACCCACTTCGTCGGATGCAAGTAGTGGAAATTTCCAGGGGCAGGTATGTATATGCAAGCAAGAAGCAAGCTAGAGATAACGAGGTTAGTTCAGTATCAGAGGGGTAGCCGTGTTAGTCTGGATCTGTAAAAGCAACAAAGAATCCTGTGGCACCTTATAGACTAACAGACGTTTTGCAGCATGAACTTTCGTGGGTGAATACCCACTTCTTCGGATGGGTTCTCTTGCATCCAGAAAAGTGCAAATTGTCTGCTCTCAATCTGTGCAATATAAATTGTTTGTTGATTTCTTTGTTGAGGTTAGTTCAGAAGGGAGGATGAGGCAGGTTGTTCTAGTAAGTGTGTGAAAAAAGGAGGAGGAGACTCTGTCTCTAGTTCCATTCCATTCACAGTCTTTTTTGTTTAATCCTGCTGAATTGTCAAATTGATTGACTGACAACTGAAGCTCAGCAGTTACTGGAAGTCTGTTTTTTTTTTTTTTTGGATGGCCCACTTAAAGAGATCTGCTTGTGTGCCAGGAGGGAGAAGTGTGTTCTCTTTACAGGTTTTTATATGCCATTCTAATATCTGATTGTGTTCCATTTATCTTTTCCTTAAAGACTGTCCAGTTTGGGGCCGTATATAGCAGAGAGGGGCATTGCTGGCATATGATGGCATATATTACTATGGTGTGGTGTGCAGTTACTGGTGAGAATATGGTGTGCAGTTACTGGTGAGAATATGCTTCAGGTTGGCAGGTTGTCTGTGGGCGAGGACTGGCCTGCCACCCAAGGCCTATGAAAGTGTGGGATCATTGTCCAGAATGGGTTGTAGATCCCTGATGATGCGTTGGAGGGGTTTTAGCTGAGGACTGTATGTGATGGCAAGTGGAGTCCTGTTGGTTTCTTTCTTGGGTTTGTCTTGCAGTAGGAGGCTTCTGGGTACACATCTGGCTATGTTGATCTGTTTCCTTATTTCCTCGTGCAGGTACTGTAGTTTTGAGAATGCTTGGTGGAGATTTTGTAGGTGTTGGTCTCTGTCTGAGGGGTTAGAGCAGATGCGGTTCTTCTTAGTGATTTCAAATACATGTGGTAGCCGTGTCAGTCCCAGGATATTTGAGAGACAAGGAGGGTGAGGTAATATCTTTAATTGGACCAACTTCTTCTGGTGAGAGAGACAAGCTTTCCAGCTACACAGAGCTCTTCCTCAGGTCTGAGGAAGGTACTCAGAGTGTCACAGCTAAACACAAGATCAAACAGATTGTTTAGCATAAATAGGTAGCACATATTCTAAGGGAATAGTTTAGCATACGTTGTTAGTACATATTTTAAGGGATCATTCAAGCACAAGTGGCATATTAACACCGCTGTAGACATAGGACAAAAAGGGGGTCTTAGTGGGTAACAGATTGTTGTAAAAAGCCATAAATTCAATGTCTTTATTAAAACCATTATTTTTAGTGTCTAGCAAAGTTATGAATTTAAGCTCCAAGGCTCATCTTTTGAAAGTGTTGTGCAGGTTTCCTTAGAGGATGATGACTGATGGGTCAGATATAGAGTGACCACTTTGTGAAAAGTGTTCACCCACAACTGACATGGTGCTTTTGTCTTTCATCATTTTCCTGTGTGAGTTCATCTGAGAGTGTAGTGATAGTTTGGTTTAATCCACATAGTTGTTATTGGGGCATTTAGTGCACTGGTTGAGATACACCACATGTTGTGATACACATGCGTAGGACCCATGGATCTCAAAAGCTATGTTGTATGTGGGGGGAGGGTGGGGGAGGGAGGAGGTGTTGATCAGTGTAACAGTGAAGATATGTTTGCAGGGTTTGCATCCGTTGTTCTGGCGGGGTCTGTTGCCACTTTGAGTGGCGTGTCCTGGTTTGTGACACCAGGGGACACGCTTCTGATGATGAGTTTGGAGAGGATCATGGAACAGTCCACCCAAATACCATAAGAGAACCTGCTTCAATACACAAATAAACCACCCTCTGACCACACATCACTAGTTGTCACCTACCAACCCACATTGGAACCCATATGGGGTATCATAAAACAACAACAACCCTATCCATACTGAAAGAAATCTTTCCTGAACCCCTTCTTCTAGCCTTCAAACAATTCCAGCAACCTCTCCAGACACTAAAAATAATGGTCTTTATAAAGACATGGGTATATGGTTTGTTACAACAGTCTGTAACCCACTAACCCTCCTTTTTGTCCTATGACTACAGGGATATTAATGGGCCACTTCACCTTGAATGTTCCCTTAAAATATATGCTATCTACTCATTGGTGGGTATTGTAGGCCGGGGGAGGCTGTGCCTCCCCAAACAACCTGGCATGGCCCCACTCACACTCTGCCCCCAGACACTCTCCTACCTATTTCCAGTTCCCTTCCCACTCTTCTGTGGCCGAGAGGCTGGGACAGGCAGGTTGGGGCCGGTGCTCACAAGGCCCTGGGCTAGGGGCGTTGGAACTTGGGCCATGCTGCCCTGCCCACCCGGTACTCCAGGGCTGGAGTTAAGGATGCTCTGGCCATCCTGCCTGCCTGGCACTCCAGGGCTGTGGCAGGAGGCGCTCTGGATGGGCTGCCTGCCCTGTGCTCTGAGGCTGGGGGTGCTCCAGCTGCACCGCCCAGCCTCCCTCCAGGGCTGGGGCTGCTCCAGCCACACTGCTCACCCTGCAGTTGAGGCTGGGAGTGCTCTGGCTATGCCACCTGCCCAGTACTCTGGGGTGGGGGCACCGGGGCTTGAGGGGCTGGTGGCTGTGAGTGGGGCTGGGAGCTGTGTGGTCTGGGTTCCAGACAGAGTGGAGGGCAGAAGGGGAGGGGTAGGAGTGGGGCCTCAGGCAGAGGGGGAGGGGGCTAGCCTCTCCCAATGGCTTGTTCACCTGCCGCCCATGTGTCTACTTATACTAAACTGTTTGATTTTATATTGAGCTATGATATCCTGAGACATCCCAGACCTGAAGTGCTCTGTGCAGCTTCAAAGCTTGTCTCTCTCACCAACTGAAGTGGGCTCAATAAAACATATTAGCTCACCCACCTCGTCTCTCTAATTTTTAAATTATTATCTAGCTTTCAGACAATCCAGGATCCACTGCTGAACACTCTCTTAAGTGGATATTGTACATAGGCTCTGTTCTAATTAACATCCAGAAGTTAGGAGACTTTTTCTGACATCTATAAAAGTTAGGAAGATCTCAACCATTTTAATCTGCTAATGAATCAGTAAGGATAGACCTACACTAGATTTCTGCTGTAACTTAAAATTCTTTTCAAAACTCCTTATCAGAATAGGCAAGGGTGGCTGCCATCGTCCCTGATCAGTATGATTTTAATTCTCTCCAATGGATGGGCAGAGCAGAGTGAAACAGGAATGACAACTCTTCAGGGTTGATTTTTTACAAAAAAGGGACTGAAGGAGTACAAGTAAAGATGAGTGAACAAGGTCAGTCTGAACTATCCCATGAAACTCCCCTGGATCTACGTTTTCTTCTGAGATTTGAAAATTATTCTTCATGGAGTCTCATTATTTCTATACTATGGCTTCTGACTTTGTCTGGAAACAAAAGGTAAAAAGTAGCCATGTTAAAATCTGATCTTCTGAGATATCCAGCTTAGTTTTGCAGACCCAATATTTCAGGTAAGGATCAGATGACAATATTGGTATTTGGTGATCTATACATTCTTAGGGCATGATCCAAAGCCAATTGAGGCCAATGGAAAAACTCCCATTCACTTGAAGAGGCTTTGGATCGAGCCTTGTATGTATCCATTACAGAGCTAACTTTAAGCATCATTTTGGGGTGTTTTATTTGAACGGAACACTAGAGTTTCTGAGTGTGGCTCATCAATAACTAAGAGGCCACTTGCATCCAAGAGAATATGACCCAGGGTAACCTTGCTCTTGGTAAATGTCTCAACTGACTTGTGATTACCAACCACACAAGTTATGCTCGGAATTTAACCACAGAAACAGCAGTCAGACGCAGGAGATGATTGATGGTTTTGCTGTAGATAACACCTCTAATTATCCCAAGTAAAATTTCAGATTCACTAGAACCATTTCCTGAGTTGTTTTCCCTTTGAACATTTAGATGTTAACTTATTTTTATTGTAAAAAAAAACCAAAAAATGGTGTCCTGCGATGAGTGGGGTTTATTTTATTTAAGGAAGCATTTTCAAGTTTCTTTCATTCTAATCAGTCAGGTAAATCACTTGCTCAGATTTATATCCACCTGTCGTGAGTGACCATCATTCAAGGGCTTCTTTCTTTCTTTCTTGAAATGGCTCCATCCTTTTTATTTTCATAGCTATATGATTTTCCTACTTTTTTCCTTCACATTCCTTAATGTCCACTAAATGTTCTTATCTGTCGCAAGTCAAGTTACACACATACAAACCCCATCAATGCACAGACATAATGCAAGCTATTCAGTGTGTGTTACAGTACCTACTGAGTTAGTACTACAGTCATAAGGCATCAGTCTGATGCCAGGGGTCACTATGATGCTGGAGATGTCCTCTTTCAGACTGGCTGTAAAACTGAGATCCTGATCATTTATAGGTATCAAAGATCCAGGACATATGTTGCAATTTCAAGGGTGTCCAAATTCTATCTCTGGTAATTCTTATATTTAAAACCCCATGTTGTATTCTTCCTCACTTCTTGTCGGAAATAATGTTGCAGTGTGCACTTATGCAGCTGTCATGTTCCACCCTCATCACCCGGAGGTGACTGTAGTGAATCCTATTATGTATATAGACGGACAAATAAACACCCTCACTACATAGTGTGGAACAAAGCAGAGTTTGGGAAGAATGTCAAGCTGGAAGGTGCCACAGCTGGAGGAGCACTCATTCTTTCTGACATATTTTATAGAGCTCCAATCTCCATATTATGTCATAGAATCAAAGAATCATAGGACTGCAAAGGGACCTTGAGAGGTCATCTAGTCCAGTCCGCTGCCTCATGGCAGGACTAAGTATTATCTAGACCAGTGTTTCCCAAACTTGGGACACCGCTTGTGTAAGGAAAGCCCCTGGCGGACCGGGCCGGTTTGTTTACTTTCCCTGTCCACAGGTCCGGCTGATCATGTCTCCCACTGGCCGCAGTTTGCTGCTCCAGGCCAATGGGAGCTGCTGGAAGTGGCGCGGGCCGAGGAACGTACTGGCCACCAATCAGCCAAACCTGTGGATGGGGCAGGTAAACAAACCAGCCCGGCCGGCCAGGGGCTTTCCTACACAAGCAGCATCCCAAGTTTGGGAAACACTGATCTAGACCATTCTTGATAGGTGTTTGTCTAACCTACCCATAAAAATCTCCAAGGATGAAGATTCCATAACCTCCATAGGCAATTTATTCCAGTGCTTAACCACCCTGACAGTTAGGAAGTTTTTCCTAATGTCCATCCTAAACCTCCCTTGCTGCAATTTAAGCCCGTTGCTTCCTGTTCTTATGTTATGTTCTGTCCTATCCTCAGAGGTTAAGAAAAACAATTTTTCTCCCTCCTCCTTGTAACAACCTTTTACGTACTTGAAAATTGTTATTGTGTCCCCCCTCAGTATTTCTATTCCAGACTAAACAAACCCAATTTTTTCAATCTTCCCTCATAGGTTATGTTTACCAGACCTTTAATAATTTTTGTCGCTCTTCTCTGGACTCTCTCCTGTTTGTTCACATCCTTCCTGAAATGTGGTGCCCAGAACTGGACACAATACTCCAGTTGAGGCCTAATCAGTGCAGAGTAGAGCAGAAGAATTACTTCTCCTGTCTTGCTTACAACACTCCTGCTAATACATCTCAAAATGATGTTCACTTTTTTTACAACAGCATTACACTGTTGACTCATATTTAGCTTGTGGTCCACTATGACCCTCAGATCCCTTTCTGCCGTACTCCTTCCTAAGCAGTCATTTCCAATTTGGTATCATCCGCAAACTTTATGTGTACTTTATGCCATTATCTAAATCATTGATGAAGATATTGAACAGAACTAGACCCAGAACTGATCCCTGTATGACCCCACTTGTTATGTCCTTCAAGCATGACTGTGAACCACTGATATCTACTCTCTGGTTTTCCTCCACTTTATAGTAGCTCCATCTAGGTTGCATTTCTCTAGTTTGTTTATGAGAATGTCATGTGAGACAGTATCAAAAGCTTCACTAAAGTCAAGATATACCACGTCTACCGCTTCCCCCCTATCCATGTAACCCTGTCAAAGAAAGCTATCAGGTTGGTTTGACACAATTTGTTCTTGACAAATACCATGCTGACTGTTACTTATCATCTTATTATCTTCTAGGTATTTGCAAATCAATTGCTTTATTATTTGCTCCATCATCTTTCCGGATACAGAAGTTAAGCTGACTGGTCTGTAATTCCCCAGATTGTCCTTATTTCCCTTTTTTTATAGATTGACACTATGTTTGCCCTTTTCCAGTCTTCTGGAATCTCTCCCATCCCAACTTCCATGACTTTTCAAAGATAATCGCTAATGTCTCATATATTTCCTCAGTTAGCTCCTTGAGTATTCTAGGATGCATTTCATCAGGCCCTGGTGACTTGAAAACATCTAAGTTGTCTAAGTAATTTTTAACTTGTTTTATCCCTATTTTAGCCTCTTCTGATCCTACCTCATTTTCACTGGTATTTCGGTGCTGAACACAACAGGAATGCATACTACAGATTATGTGCTAGCATAATCCCACTGAAGTCAATGCTGGTATGCCAATAGAGAATGTGACCTATATCCTCTTGGGAATAAAGCAATTGGAAAAGGCAGTAGTTAAAATGTTTCCCTTCTTGTTCCTTAGTTGTCTTGAGCTTCCTTCCCATGACTGTCTCCAGCAGAATCCTAGGTCTCCCCTGATTAGAATACAGTGGTTTTGATTAACAACATGGAGCAGCTGGTGATAGTTTGGCTGGTGATTCTTGCTGTGTCCATAGAAGTGTTTAACAAAAGGATATGTGAAAAGGGGGCTTAGGTGCTCTTTTTTGATGCAGTTACGATTCTGTCATTTTCTGGTGTAAAAGGAAAATAGCGTGCAGCTAGTATGTAGTTATGTAACACCTTACCTTGATATTTAAAAGCAACTAGGATCATGTTCTACGTGATATGGGAACAAGTACGTTGTCCAGATATTATTGTGTAAGAGGGAATAAAAGCTTCTTTGTATGATTTTCATGAGAAAGTACCATTTGAAGTTCACAGTTGTAATGTCTGATTATTTTCCCAGTATCCAACAAGACAGTTACAGTCCAACAGGGATGACATAATAAAGAGACCTGGGGACAGTTAGTCTGAAGAGTTTTTCAGGGAGAAACGGGATACAGTTTATGGCTGGAGCTTTCTAGTTCAGGCAAATATTAAAAGATGTGTCATGAACAACATAACTATTATTCAATAACTATTAACAATACTTAGTAAAAGGTGAATCTAAGTTCAGAGAATTTCAAGGCTTATATATTAACAACAAGAAGCTTCTCAACACACCTGCAAGGTATATATTGCTGTTGTTACATTACACACTTGTAAGATAGATACTATTATGCTCATTTTACAGATGGCTAAACAGAGGCACACAGAATGTAAGTGATTTCCCTTACACAGAGAATCAGTGGCAGTCAGAAATAGAACCCAGGAATCCTGATGCTCAGTGCACTACTCTCTTCATTTCACAATAATCCCTTCTGCCCTCTCCAGAATTAATTACCATCTGTTTCTTATTCAGAGTTTCCTCGCTGGAGATAAACTAACTGTAAAAACATAGAGGCTACAGTGCAGCCTACCAGCAAATTTCTCTGGGCTGCCGCCAAACTGATGGGTTCCCATCTGTTTTAAGGAGACATGTTGCATCAAACTCAGGTGCTGCCTTAATGACCTGACACATCTATTTAAAGAGATGCTTATGAATATATTACTGTTTTAATTATATCAGTATGGATTAACCCACTTTAATTTACACCCTCATATTAGCTGTTTTTCTTGGTCTTCTCTCCTGGTCTTTCAGCAAGTAACGTACATAAGTTTAGACTCCCTTTGACTCAGCAAGCCGAAGCCTGAGGTGAAGTTTAAGAGGGTCTGAGAGACACGTGAGTAAGTGAGCATGAGTCTAGGAAGGCGTGCTGAAGCTCAAACCTACCCATGATGTGCTCTCAGGAAGCCAGTTATCTCTCTTATTTTCTTCCCAGCCTACCTTCAAGCTGAAGCCAGAATTGTCTGAGGCTAAGTCTCCTCTAAGCTACGCCAGCTGATAGAAGTACCAAAGGTATCATCCAGAGCTGAGAATAGATGTAGCACAGCAACAATCTGACCACTCCCCTTGTATGCTCCCTACACAGGGACTAACAGGAAAGGGCATGCCAGCTGTTTTCAGATGAGAACTCCTCCACACTATGGGAAATCTCACTTGGTCACATTCCACAAGATAACGGCCACTCAGCACCACTGGAGACAGAATCTGGCCCTGAGTCACTAACTGAGTCTAAGGGAATGGAACTGGGTCTAAACTGGGGTAAGTTAGATGATGAGGAGGCAGGAAGAAGGTTAGATACACAATGCTTTCTCTGTCATCACTACAATATCGTGGCAGAGTTGCTGTGCTGGCTGCTCTGTGTGTATAGTACATCCACAGACACCCCCAGTGCGATGTGGTTTCTTCCAGAGGGGAAGGACCAGGCTCTCAGGAAGCTGTTTGCTTCCTGCCTGCAGGGCAAGTCAAACGTGTTTTGGAGTCAACAACTTTGGAGTCAACAGTTCAAAATAAATAAATAAAGAAAGAAAGAAAGAAAGAAACCAACCAACAAACAAATACAGAAAGTGCCAGTCAGCACACGGGTTTCCTTAGCGTTATCTCAAGGGACATATACACATGGGTAGGCAACAGTGGAGATGCATATTGCAAAACAAGACACAAAAACAACAAAGTAGGCTTTTTTTAAATACTCAGGATAAAATGCCACAAAAGCTAAGATATAGTTGTTTTTTTGACATGACTCAATTTGTTCTTAAGGTTGAGAAACCTTCAGCAGTGGATGTGATCCAACAGTACTAGTTCACTCCTTTCCCAAAACAATTCAGTTATTCCCACAGTAGCTTTTTGGCCTTCTAACTAGCAGAGCAGCCTTTCAGGATAGACCAAGGTACAAAGCAGAGATGCTCTCAAATGACACTCCTCCACCCAGTCTCAAACACACCTTCACTCAAATCCAGCTGCCCTGATTTCAGCTCACCTGCAGTCATGCCTGATAACTCTTCCACGATGCACTCAATCCTTTAACCTCCCAGCTACAGAATCAGCTCTCTCTCTTGGCAAGAGCATTCATGGATTAGCCTGTAATGTAAACCATCTGTTTCACATCTTGTAGGGTTTAACACCTTTTTTTTCTTCTTTTTGTTAAATTTTATAAATTTCCTAAACAAAGGCCTTTGAAGAGAGAATAAATATAGATAAATAAAGAAGCAGGGCTACAAAGAAGAAAAAAAGGCCAAATTCAATCAGATGTCAAACATTTTAGAGCAACGATAGAAGCTTTGATCGAACATAATAGTTGGGATAAGTAAGCTGCAGGCAGAGTAATCACCATTAAAAAGTCAGGAGCCTTGATTATTACCAAGTGATTTTGCCTGTTTCCCGTTTTGGGTGCCCAACCTAAGACACCTGATCACGGCCTGATTTTTAGAAGGTGAGTACTGATCACTTTTCAAACCTCCCAGCTCAAATGTAGACATACCCTTAGAAGCATCAAATCTAGCAATGGAAATGACTTAATAGGTAACCTGTTCCCTTCTCCACATTTTACAAGGATTGATTTTTCAAACTTTTTCCAGCAGGCATCATTATCTTGCTGCATTTACTTAGGTACATGCATTAGCCTAATAGGGGAGGCTCTCAGTAGACAGTTATCATCTGCTTTCAAAATAGCAATTCTAACTAATCTCTCTGTAGGAGAAAGAGGTTGGGGAATCACAATTAAAAACATATCTTTTAGGCCTCAAAGGGTCAATAAGCTTTCATGCAGTGTGCTAGTGATTAACTTGCCCAACTGACATTTTAATCAAGAGAAACACTATTAAACAAGACAAACACATTCACACCTCATGTAGATGTACCTATGCTAGTTCTGCTTCAGTTAGTGCCCCAAAATAGCAGTGCATCCATGGTGGCATAGGCAGCAGCAGCTCGGGCTAGCCACCCAAGAACATATCCAGAAGGTCACATGGGATTGTACTTAGGGCAGCTAGCCTGAGTAGCCACTCGTGCCACCATGGCCACACTGCTAGCTTAGAAGCTATCTTGAGAAGAGCTAGCACAGATAGACCTGCACAAGTAATAATAATAGGAGATATACCAATCTCCTAGAACTGGAAGGGATCTTGAAAGGCCATCAAGTCCAGCCCCCTGCCTTCACTAGCAGGACCAATTTTTGCCCCAGATCCCTAAGTGGCTACCTTGAGGACTGAACTCACAACCCTGGGTTTAGCAGTCCAATACTCAAACCACTGAACTATCCCTCCCCCCTCAGGAACAGCTTAGGTATTGGTGTCCAGACTGCTGTGTCCTACTTCCCAAGAAGGGTATCAGACATGGGGTCTGCACCGAAGAGTGTTCCTGAGAGATCAGAGTTAGGAACAGTGACCAAACTCTACCTAGACCCAGGGGTCTTAGAAACATGTGGAGCCAGGATTTGGGTCTGGTTACAACAGCCTGGCATCCATTTAGAAGAGAGAACAGGGACAGTGTGTGACTCTTTGTATCTTCCACAATATAGGTGAGCTGGGCCCCTGGAAGTCTTGCAGCTGAGTTCCAGTACTGCTCAGCACCTCAAAATTTACTGAACCAAATGGCCAGCTTAAGACTGCCACTGTTGTTTTCTCCCAGTTTAAAGGCACAGCTACCAGACTGGGAGAGGCTCATAGAACAGATTGAACCCACAATGAGGAAGTTGCTGTTATGAAAGTGGCTGAATTTCTGCCTTTCTGAGAACCAAATATCTAGATAGATAATATCTAAATGATTTCAGCCAGTTCATCCTATGATATTTTGCTTCAGTTACAAAATCCCAGTTGTTTTTTTTTAATTAGCTATTTCCCATAATTAAATTGCTGTACCATGTCCTCATACTAACTAATGGTAGAAATGAGTTATATCAAAATCAGGTATCTCTGTCCTACAGCTTCCCTTTAGTGGTTTAGGGTTTCAAGCATTTTGTCTCCTAAACATCTTCCAGACTGGTACAAGGATGGCCTGGACCACTTGGGATCTCTACACAACAAACCAGCTCATCAGGTAGGAGCTCACTCTCTATATTACCACTGGACTTTCTAAGGAGGGACATACTGGCAGAGGCTAGCAAGCTGAAAACTGAATGCACAGAAAAAAAATAACTTTAAAGAGAAAGCAATGCATGATTACTGTCCCTTCCAAATTTTGTAGGCCTTATTTTTCACATGTACCCCCAGTTGAAGGATTGACTACACTATATCAAACCACTTCTCCTATAAAATCTGTTTTTGCTGTAGTGAATAGTAACACATGTTTACATTGTTGTATTAGATGGACAGTTATGCCACATGTGACAAAATCTGATTTCACCATTGTGATAACATGAGTCAAATAAATTTAAATGCAATAAAAGCTGTATGCTGAAAGGAATACCATATGTTCTGTTGTAAACTACCCGCACCATACACATATCAATAAGTATCCTTAGCATGCTAGTGACCTGGATTACTTCTGGGTATTTTAGCTTCTCCAGTTCCAAAAAAAAAGTCATGTCCCTGCAGATATGAGAAGCTTCAGGGGCTGGACAAAGAGTGTCTTTCAAGTTTCATATCTTTAGCCTTTCATGCACCAGCTGTGAAAATCAATTAGCCCTGGTGGAAACTGAGCTGCTGCATGTTCTTAGTAATGAAAAATACCAACTGCACACTGGTAATTTTCTCTGTCTACAAGAAGACGGATGGTGCCTTTGAATCTCTCTCACTCTCTCAGCTCCACAGTATTGGCTCTCTACTTATGTTTTGAAAGTTACCAGGCGTGCCAGATAGATTAACAGAGGAGATTCTTTAGAGAAGCAAGACAGCTATAGCATAGCACATCAGTGACATTTGTGATTCCCTGAGGCTAGTATGCAGCCAACACTCAAGACAAACACCACCTGACTAGATGCCAGAGCTGAATTTCACCCAACTCCTTGATAGGATTGCAAAGCCCAATAGTTCCTTGTGAATTTCCAGGACAAACTATCTCCAAACAAATGTCTTCTTCTTCTTTCATTAGGCTAAGAAAAATGGGATAGCATCTTTGGAATTGTTTAACATTGGGAGACATACCTGCAGTATATGGGGGAGGAAAATGCCAGTGTGTGTATATATTATAAACATCTAATTACAAACTGTTATATCCTTGGGGGCAGTGAGGCTTGAGAGAGCAGAGACAGCTAACAAAACCACCATTTTATTTACAGACCATAATACTCTAACTCAGTTGCCATAGCAACAGAAACCATGACAACCAAATACACAACACAAACCTAGATACCTGAGCAGTGCAACTGGGTGGGTACGGTACTCAGTGCTTTCTCTTGCTCCTTCCTGGTCCCTTCTTTTACTCAGAGGTCAGAGTGGTGCCATACAAATGTGTGAACAAGGCAGTGTAATGGATGAATGAGAGTTAGCTTTCCGCTATTTAAATATTGTTAACTTTCAAGAAAATCTAATAGTTGAGTTTTAAAGGCCTCCTAAAGGAGTGTTTGTTCCCCAATTGTTCCCTTATTGGCTTGGCTAAAAAGTGTCTACTATCCTTTAGAGCATCAAGGGCCCACAAGATTTGTTTATTCATTTATTTTCCTTAAGCCACATGAAGTTATGTTAATGAAAAAAACTTTTGCTTGTTTCTTTCGAAGAGTCAAATCTTGGCACCTTTCTCAGATATTATGTAGCCCTTATCAGATGTCAGTGAGTATTTGCCTGAGTACAAACTGAAATACCATTTTATTACCGTTATTCTGATCTCAAGAAATAGAAGGTTTGGGAGAGGGGAGTTTTAATCAACCCTCATCAGCAATTCAAGGCTGAATTCTTACAACAAAGTTTTAACAATACCTACTGATTTGTTATTGCATCATTTCCATTCTTCAAGATCTGAATAAACCACACTTAACAAATAGGCAAGAAACTTTCTGGATATATGCACTTGATGTAACTCAATTTGTTACTCATACTTATAACTCAATTAATGATGTCATGGAAGAAAAGTGGAACTATGAAAAATGTATCAGAAACAGAGCTGGAGACTTCCATTACTTGGAAAATGGGTCACTAATACTCTTGTGCACTAATACAAAGTATAGCATTATGTGCAAAATTGTAATATAGAATTTTATTTCCTAATTCATGTTCTTTACTGGAGATGGAAAAAATGGATACAGAAGTATATAAATATTGACAGACGTAATAAAGAAAGTGCTGACTTAATACACATGCTATGGAGCTACTAAAATACCGGGGAAACATATAACAAAGAGTATGAGTTATTAGACCTAAACAGATGAACCCATTAATTATATTCCTTATGGCCCTGATCTTGTAACCACTTATACATTTGCATCATGATGCTCACTGAAGTCAATGGAAGCAAAGTTAATTGTGTCAAGACCAGGAGCTATGTTTATCACGTTAAAGTCCTCCTAGATGTTCTGGAAATCTCTGTGGTATTCTTTCAAATAATCTTTAATAAAATGAATGCACAAAGGGAAAAAAACAATTAACAGCTCAGTTAGGTCTTCAGGATTTAGTACAAAGAAAATAATTGGGCACAAGTGCTAGTGATTGTGCAATCAGAATAAAAAAAAACAGAGCTAGATTGTCACAGCCCTTACTCAGCTGGGCAGGGGACTAGGGGAAGTAAATTCTCACTTGCTCAGCACTGCTCAAATTGTGTCTCCAGCTATGGAGATGACAGCAGGGGATAATCACCGAGCTCTCCCCACTGCAAAAAAAAAAAAAAAAAAAAAAGGATGGGGAATAGGCAGAGAGGGTCTGGGAAGAGGAGATTGCCACTCACCATCAAGGGGGCTGGCAGAGCACACAGTGAGGGAGTAAACTGCTTCATGAAAAAAAGGGTTAAGTAATTTACTCCCTTGCTAGAGCAAAGAGGGTGGAGAGCTGGGGAGGAGTTGTGTCAGAATCATAATTTGTACGCTAGTTTGCTCTTGGGATCATGCAGCTACTCAATATCTCTTCTACAGGGAATATTGTAGGATTACAATCTAGCCCTCAGAGGCTCAATAAGAAGCATCCAAGGTTTGCATTGTATAGATGATCTGATACAGCTAGGAGAAGGGCCGCCCGCGGGGGTGGGCAAGTGGGGCAATTTGCCCCAGGCCCCGGGCCCCACAGGGGCCCCCACGAGAGTTTTTCGGGGTCCCTGGAGCGGGGAGAATAAGAAGTACAAACCCAGAACCATCCTATACTGGCTGCAGGATGGAAAATATAATCTAACAGATCTCTAACTTCTATGACATCTGGAAAGTGAATTGAAAACATCATGAGAAGAATCTGTTCTGCAAGACTGCCAATATGTCCTGGTCTTGGATGTGCTATAAATACTGCAAAGGGACTGATTTTGCTCTCATTTGTACTAGTGTAAATCAGGATTAACTCCATGGAAGTCAGTGGAGTTACACCATGGTAAATGAAAGGAGAACCAGGCCCACAAATGAGAATAGCCCCTTTTGTGGTAATTTCACTTCGGCCCAAGCCAGAAAATTATAGAAGTTTGAAAAGTTGATGATTTCTTTATTATTGTATAAATTGTTGTTTTCTTCCTGTTCTCACCTGGCACATTTTGCTTCTGTAAATCTTGGTAAAATAAATCAAACCTGAACAAAACATCACAGTCTATGAGGAATGGTGTGGTTCATTCAGAAATTTCTGGATTATTTGAAGTAGTTATGAAGAACAAGTTTTAGAGACTTATAAATTACATAGTAAGTCATCTACAGACAGGTAAATGGAACTTTTATTTTTTTATTTGGTGCTTAGATACTACATTGATGAGTGAATTAGAAATATCAAATATTAGATTAGTTAGATGGTTACAATAAAGTCTGTTAATATTAATTGGGTCAGAAACTACTTTATTTTTCCTTGTTGAGAGAGAGTGAGAGAGGTATTCATAGTTACTCTCTTTAAAATGATATGCTAGAGCACAAATGGGCAAATCCTTTCCTTCAGAGTTTGTCAGGAACTGAAGTTCCAGTAGATATAGGAACTACTGAGGTACTTGTGCACTGGAAGAGCTGAGATGCAGAAAATCTGAATGGAGCTGCAGTCCCTGGCATACCATTGATCTGTTCTTTCAATGATCTCCATCTATCTTACTGCAAGGCTTGGCTGGTGGATTTATGAGAACATGGATCAACTGGCTAAGCATCCTGAATCTATGAGTGCAGGGTGGGAATGCAGATGCCACAGAGGCTACTCTAGTGAGCACTAAGAGACTAGTAATGGGCACAGAAGGACTATTGTTGTTTCATGCCCTGGAAATAAGTCTTCAGCCACACCTTACCCAACTTCTGCAGAAGTCTCTTTTGTACTGCTCATTAACTTGGGCTGCCCACAGAGAACAGAATTTCTCTCAAGGTTAATGAGTAATCATAAAATTCAGTAGACAGAACGATGTGAAATTTGCATAATGAACCTCATCCATTTTGGGGCTTTCTTATTAAACCAATACTTGGCCAGTACTCACTAAAGCATCCTATGATGGTCATGAAATCTTGGCTGAATTTCTAGAGAAATGGAAAGGCCAATTTGTGGTTTGGGGTGGAATTTTGGTAATTTCTAATGGTTTTTAAATGCAATCAGTTCTTCTGCATTTTAATTTGATTTTTTTGATGCTTAAACCCAAAAGGCATGTGAAATTCATGTGATGCACTCTCAAATGAAGTGAAACCGTGTTTCTATGAGCTCCTGATACCTGAACCAGCTGAGTTCTACAGAGATGTGATCCAATCCAGAGCCGAGCCAATCCAATGGCTATAATAATTATTTATTATTATTCAGTGCCAAAAATCTGCATGAGGCTCCTTAGAGTGGAAATAAGAGGACATAAGATGGGATTTGCAAATGAGCTTAAGAAAGAGGTGCTCAAATCCCACTGACTTTTAATGGGCTTTGGGCACCTAAATCCCTTAAAAGCCTTGAAAACTGTACCCATTGTCTTGCCCTATTAAGTTTTCGGTCTACTTAGAGATATGACACAATAAAAGGTGAAGTTGTAGGAGGAAGGATGGGATTACAGCAACAGAAATATTCATTTTCTCATAAAAGATTTGTGCATAGCCTAGTGGAGCAAAACCAATTTACTGGGCCAGATTCTCTCCTGACATAACTCCATTGACTTTAGTAGAGTTGCACCAGCACAGAATCTGCCCCATCCTTATTATTATTTATTGTAATCTCATTACTATTATATACAATAAATACATGTTGTTATTGACATTTCTGCCATGTAGGCTTCGTGTATCATGACAGACGTGGGTCCTGAGGAGGTAGCAGCCTAGCAGTATCTAGCTTAATTTCTCTGTCTATCCCTACCTACATGACAAATAATTTAGCAGTAAAGACCCCAAACAATTCCTCCAAAGTAGTGTTTCAGGCAATTTATTGTCTCTCACACTCATGCTGACATCTACAGAGGTGTCAGTGAGTCTGGGAAATTTAGTCTAAGTAGTTTTTAATGTATTTACTGACTTGTTGCCACTTTTCCATAAAACCTAGTATGCACAGCTAGTACGTTGATTCTTTTGCTGAGGCACAAAAAGCAGCTGCTGCCCAAGAGTCCCATTCCACCCCACCTCTCATCAGCCTTATTTTTCCAAGATCAATGGAAAGGCAGGTTTCTAAAGACACTTTTAGGTTTTGACCCCTGGACCAAAACACATTCAAACAGTAGAAGGAAGGTTAGTGGGATTTATTTTATTTATTTTATTTAAGGATTTTTTTAAAAAAGAAACAAAAGTCATTTTGGTTTGTAGATTTTCCTGGCTGATAGTTAAAAAAAAATGTGACAAGCCATTGAGAGCTTTGCCATTGACTCAGTATGCTCAATTACAAAGCCTCATGTCACCATGGACGAAGATTAAGATCAACAAAAGCATTTCAAATAGGCCACTGAAGAATCACTTGATGGTAACAGCTTACGGTGCATACTGCGTGAGCTAGATTTGAACTAGTGACATATAGGAGAAAGGCTCTATCTGCCCTTGCTGAGTTACCCAGTTCTCAGATGTAAGATCCTATAAATTATCCTAATAGCGCCATGGTCAAGGAGGATCTTGTCAACCTATATGATTAAGCTGTAGAAATAAGGAAGCCAATACTATAATATTCACATGATTAAATCTAGCTATTCATCCCCAAACCTGGACCCATATGTTTAGTGAAAGGTCATTTCATCCCTTTAAACTTTAGCTTCTTACCCTTTCATTGGAAGAGTAATAAATCATGGACAAAAACACATTGATACCCATACTGGAGACAACTACAGTATAAATCACCTGTCATTCTAGGAAGAGGAGCAGTTCATTGAACTTTTACCCTGTGAATGCAGCAAAAGTAGACAACATCAATATGCTATGAAATAATCAGTGCAGTTAGAAGAAGTGAGGGGTACTAAATATCTATTTCCCACCCAGCCCAGTTTTTTTCCTCCTAAATAACATGCAAAGAAAGGTGACCCTAACAAACTCCCAAGAATCCTAACCTAAATTTTATGCTCAACTATTAGAAAATGCATCAATCTCCTCTAAATACTTACTCTAAATATCTTTTCCTCGAATATGACAACTGTAACCCTAAAACTAAAATATAGACCAAAATGAAAACAAATCAAATAAAACAAACAAACAAAAACAGATCTGGACACTCCCAAGCTCTGAGAAATTTCCAAGCCAGATCCAGATCTGAACTTTGAGAATATCCATTATCTGTAAAAGTGACCAAACACAACCTGAGATCAGAGCTTTCCACCCTCCCCACCAGAATCATTACTTTAGACAAGTTTGGACTTTATGGCTTGGACCATCCATAATAAAATCTGTTAACCAGGATGAACAAATTCACAATAATGTAGTGACTACAAACCTAAAGATAATATGATGGAAAGATAATCGCAGAGTGGGGCTGCTTATCATCCTAATCATAAGATGTTCTCATTTTCTTAACATACCCAAAACATGTTGCCAAGGGAATGAGACTTTGTCATACCACCATACTCTGAATGTGTGTTCATCATGCAACTGCAGTTGTACTAATGCTAATAATTTAATTTATTATTATAGCATCTGTGTAATGTTTTCCAAATACTAAGTTATCTGACCACTACAGAGACTTTTCACATTTTGTGGACATATTAGGAAGCCTCCTTCTTCTGGCAACAAGAATTTTAGCCACCAAAATAATCATAGCAAGCACAGGTCACCAGTTAAGATTGTCTATGTATGCTGCACATGACTTCCTAAGTGTATGTTTCATGAAGTCTAGATTTTTGGGCTTCGTTTCCTTTTCTCATCATATTTCTTTGCTCTAGGAGGGAATTCAAGACACCAAAGAACAATAAATGTATCCCTTCTTGAAACGGCAGTGAGGCCCTAAAACAGACTTATTACTTGAAAATAAAAAAATAATTTAAAGTAATTGATTTTATCTAAAAAAAAAGGCATTTATCTCTGTGGTGAAATCTTTCTGGAGATTTGAAATTCATCAATAATTGTCCCTGGAGGTGATCCAATAACACAAGAATAAATACACCATTAACCAATTATATATAATGATTCCAAGAAATGCCAATAGCGGTGCAGTTCAGGTGATTTATAAGACTACTAAATACAAATAGCCTACTTGTAATTTGCGTTTTTAATTAAAAATCATATGTATGATGTATTTCAAGCCTGCTCAATACAATATTAAAATATGTTTAACATTTTTTTCCTTTCACTGTGCATGAAAATATATATCTTTCCAAAGGAAAACGTCACCCTTGAAAGTGTGAGGTAACACATGGGTCAAAAGCTTTCCTGAACCAACCAAATCTCTTGAATCTGCAAACTTGATCTGTGGCCCTTTCCCATGAGATTATTTTAATTGAAACCTATATTTAGCTCACTTACAATGGTGCAAATCAGGAGAAACCTAATTGAAGACAATGCTGTTATTTCAATGTGAGAGCAGAATCAGGACAAGTGGGTCTATTCACATGAGGAAAGGGTGCAAGATCAGTTTCTTGCGCTAAAAATCTGTCAGTATTTCTGGTTTTTCCTGCTTCCAGATGGACTCAAAGCACCATGAAAAGAGTCTTTCTCAAAAACTCAAAAATGCAAAAGAGACTTTTGTAAAGAAAGAAAAAATCTGTAGTGCCATAAGTAAGCAGTTAAGCTATCTCTTATTCATCGCTATGGTACTGGAAGCATAGCTTTATGACAAATATGAATCAGTGTGAAAAAATCCAAGCGAAAAAATATAGAAATTCCATAACACATAAGAGTAGACCTGGGAGGGAATGAATGACATATTTTTAGTTTGTATTTAATTACAGATTGTTACATTTGAAAGGCACAAGAAACTGTAATTTCGTGCCACCCAACTGATACATTTTTAATCTAGATTTATTTCTGTCTCAAGGAAGGAGGCACAGAGTGGTGTGTGGGACATGTTCAGATCTCAGCTATGCTGGTATAAATCTGCAGTAACTCCACCGATTTTAGTGGCTGTCACTGTGATCAGAATCTAGCCTTGCTAAAACATTATAGTATTGGGCAGGAGAAGCTAGCAAAAAAATGACTAAGGGCCTTATTGCGACCTCAGTTACACTGGTATAAATCAAGAGAAATTCATGGGAAACTAATATTTAAACCTGAGTCTTTAGGCAAACTCCCTCTGAAGTCAATGGGAGATTTTCTTGAATGAGAACTGAATACACACTTAATAACAACCTCAGGATTTCACCCAAATTTAGATTTGTGAGGTAATATTTTTAGATGCTAATAATTTCTAGTGTCTGAATAGAAAACTGATTTTTGTAATTCCCCAACAAACTTTCATTGCCTCCAGAAGTGTCATGCCCGGCAATGAGCTAGCCTAACTGAGGCCAGCTCTGCTCCTGATTTTTCTTTCTATTTGATTTATTGAAATTGAATTTTACATGAAAGCAAAGAACCACTATAGCATAACAGTCTGACATTGCAAGAAGAGGGATTGTTCTCTTTTTAATCCTCTTGTGTTTATCTGAATGTGCAGTATGCTGTCAAGTTTGTGCTGGAATTTAGAAACCAAAAGTTAAAGCCTGCTCCCAAGCCCGTGTACCTGAATGGTGCTCCAGTGAATCAGTAAAGCTAGGCTGATTTACACCAGCTGGCTCAAGGTATCTGCATTGCACTTCTCAGGTGAAGGGTGAAGCCTTCACCATACAGTGTTGCAAATGATGAGCAACTGGAGTGCAGTCAATTAACAAACTAGACTTTTACAGCTGGAGATTTGAGCTCAAATCCTATCATGCCATAACTGAAAATGAATCTGATGTTTTTCATCATAATTCCTATTTTTGACCATCAGAAAACCCACCAGAACTACTGGGGATGTGTATCTGTCTTGGCTCAGGAATGGAATAGAATTAGAATGCTTAATAACAGAATTGAAGTAGACAACATAGGATGAAAGAAATTTGCATGGGTGAGACCAGTGTTACTAAGCTATCATTTTTTTGAGAACCAAACTTGATTTTTGATAAAGAGAAACAACACACACTTTCTTGTTCTGCAAACAGTTGTGTATGTGCTTAATTTTATTCCCATCTATGTATCCAAATTCAGAGCAGAAATATCTTTTGGACATTTCTGCCTTTTCTACATAGCTACTTACAATTTTACTGTCTATATTTAACCTGAACTAGGGTTATTCTTTTTCTAATGTGTTTAAAAATGGCTTCTTGTGGCTTTTATCCTATTGGCCACTAATATTGCATTGCCTTGTAAGATTTGTAAGCTCCGCTTCCAGTCAAATCATAAATATCAAAAGAAGAACCTCTTTCACAGCATTTCTCCTCTTTTAATTCTAGTCCCAATCAGAAACAGAAAATTCAGAGTACTCTGTGAAAATGAAAAGAAAAAAAAATTAAAAGATAAGCAAACTTTTTAAAACTTCTCTTACAGGTGGAAGAATGATCTTGCCATTAAGGAACTGAATTGGGATTCAGAACTGGGATTCAATTTCTGGATCTACTGTAGACTTCTTGAGTGACTCTAAGCAATTCATACTGAATCTGCTCCTGGTCCAGTTGAAATCAATGGCAAAAAGTTTATAGATCGCAGAGGAACACGATTAAACCGTTAATCTTTCTGGAAAAATGGAGATAAATACTTCTCTGATGTGAGTGAAGAATTATTATCATCTCCATTTCTTGTGAGGTTAAATCCATAAATACTTGGGAGATGTTGAGATACTATGGTGATAGTGGCTGTATAAGCACCTACAGTGCCTACTTATTTTTGTAATTTTCTGTATTTTTTCTCAAATGAGTGAAAATAAGTTCATTGCAAAAAATAGATTTCTCCACTTGCAGTGTTGTATTGAGATTGGCCATTACCATCCATCTGGATGCCAAATTATTAATTTATTATTATTATTATTATTATTATTATTATTATTACATGTTGAATCATTGAGCTTGGATAGACACTATTTTAAATTTAAATAAATAAATACAATTGGTAGGATGGACTTGATATTTTAGATCTGATTTCTGTTGAATAAATTAATTCAACGTCATTTTAACTTTTAATTTAATATTATTTTTCTTTTATACTTCAGTTTTTGCTCTCCTCCCTCCCCACCACATTTAGGTTGTGAGATTTGTTGGAATGGAAAGATATTACAATAATATCTCAAGGGCAAGACACATGGAACAGACTATATCATGCTTGTGCGGTCTGGCCAAATGTCAGCAGAATGCATTGACTTCCAAAGCAAACTACCTCCACCCGTAAGCACTCTTACTTAATAACGAGCCTAATGACACTAATTCATTGATTTTGTGCTATGGCACCCAAGAGTAGGTGAATAATAGATTTTTTATCCTTTTTTATTTTCTTTTTTCAGAGTTCAACATCTATTTCATTCCATGTGGTAATGTCTGTCTGAAGCAGTAACATTACTAAAACAGATTCGAAATATGTCTGTGTGTGTGCGCGTGTTTTTTTTCCAAAAGTGTCAGACTTCGGAAATATTTGATAGAATGACTTCAGGGCTTTGCCTTTTAAAAACATTGCTTACAATGTATTTCCTTTGACTTTTATTCTTGGCTCACTTGATCTATTTGACAAAGGAAAGGAATTAAGAAATTATGTGAATATTAAAAAATATCTATATACAAATATATGTCATATCACAAAGTAGTTTAACTTAATATCCAAAATGGTACAGGGATGTAATCCTGCACACATAACAATGCCAATTAGCTATAATATTGAAGGAGAGCTATTGCTAGCTTTGTGTGAATCAAATGCAAATTTGAATCTAAAATTATGTCTCTTGTGGTGAAGTGCAGGCAAGAGGCAAGTTTTAGTGAGGCATTCTCCCCATAACTGTGGGACAAAACAAAATCAACATCTCATGTAAATTTTATTCTCTTGAATGGTAGCTCATGGTGACCAGTGCAATATTCCAACATCGCAAAATGCCCTACATGAAATGCTTTTCTACTCCACACTTGATTTCTGAAGTGTTAATGCTTCCTTCATATCTCCATCATCACTCTAGAAGGCATGACTGACCCTAATTTGAATGTCAAATTGAACCAGCAGCTTGGGATCTTCTGTTTCACTTTAAGGCTGCTGTACTGGGTTAGTTTGGTCCATCACCTTCCAATACACTTTTCTCCAAGGTGTTATTGTCACCAGGGTACATTTTGACCATAATCAGTTCAGTAACAGCAGATATCATCAGAGTGACTTAATCACACTTTCCACATATGAAAAAAGACGTCATGTGGAGAACTTCACTATTGAATAGGTGCTTCATGATTCCTTATCTGAACCATTGAAATAGATAGATGCCAGTGCTGTAAAACCTCAAGACAGATTCTAGCTTAACAGAGAAAAAATTCCAAGATGTTTTTATTACAAACTTTTTCAAGCAATTCCTTTGTGGTGACATAATATAATTCACAACCATATCAGCTATGCTTATGGGGAAAAAGATTAATCATGTAAGAGTATACCTTGGCAAACAAAATATATCTTTTCAGTGGATTCTTTTGCATTATTTTCAGATGAGGATGTTATCCATCAGGAAGATGAATCTGTGATAATAATCATATTTTTGTGTGTGAAATCATCACCTAGTGAGCAATGCTACATAAGTATTTATGATATCACCTTTTTCACAAAAGAGGTGAATATCAATCTAATGAGGAACCTATAATAAACTGTTGAATGGCAGCCCTTTTGGGGAGGATATAAACTCTCATGTTTTAGGGGATATGCCAACCTTTAACTGATTGGAGATAGGAACAAACATTTCTCCTGGGCAAGTTAGTCCATAACATCACACTGCACAGTTTCCGGGATGTTTCTTGGAAGCAGCTGGTATTGATCATTCTTGGAGATGGAGTCCTGGGCTAGATGGACCACTGATTTGATCCAGTATGAGAATTCTGATTCATTTTAGATGTATATCTCAACCTCCTGAGTCTTCAGACTTGAAACTGAATTCTCCGAAGACAATCCTATTTCGTAGTATTTCTGCTGCTTATATCAGGTTGAACAGCCATTCTAAAAAATGAAATAGAATATTTTAAAAGTTAGCTAATGTCTTCAAAAAAGGTTCAATTCACATTTGGTTCCAGTTTAAAATGAGGGTTCGGGGTGGGTGAAAAGGGCTATGTGTTTCTAATTGTATTTGAATTAGCTCACCAATCCCAACTTCATTCATGGGGATTCACAGCCCAGAGCATCACAGAAATGTCAAATTGTTATCAATTGCTAATGGAATTCTACTCATATATGTTGATGTAATGCTGAGAGGAGACACTGCAGCATCTGCATCAGCAATTTAAAGACACTAGAGCGTAACATTTATGTTTTCAATCAGCAAGAAGCTGGGGCCCATGTCTTTGCTTACAGAGGGGGATAATAAATAGCAGGTATTATAACATCACAACTTTATTTGCTTTTTAAACTGTCCTTTTAGTGCTCTTTTTCTTGATAATGTTAAGGATATCAGCACTGAAATCTCATAAAAAATTTGCACATTGCAACTGCATTGCTGGAGCTGTTTTTACTGAAAGCTCAAGGTTCAAAGAGCCACGGACACCCAGCTTGATAAAAGACAGAAGAATGTTGTTGTATGTCTAGCTTAGATTTCTTATTCTTCATTATGAAATCTCATGGCTTCAATAACAGTGTAATGATCATGCTGAACAAACAGATCTCATGTACAGGACACCACTGTGGTTTCATGTTTTATTCCCTGTAAATGAATTAAGTGTGGCAAATAAATTCTCAAGATCTGAATGTGTAGATAAAGATATCCATCCCCTATTCAGAAAAAAAAAACTGTCTGGATGTCTTCCCCCACATCTAGTAGGCAGGAAGAAATGAACAAATCTTCATATATTTCAGAATAAATAGAAGATTGACTTAATCTCATGAAAATATATTCATTGTGGCAATCTTACTTCCTACTGCTAATTAAATCATGGAAGAGCGCTAATTACTATTCTTGTAAGAACCTCATAATGTGTGTTATGCATTCAGACAAAAAAACCAAAACCAAAACAAAACACATGCAAGAAAGGAATCACAGAAGTTAGAAATAGAAAAGATTGATTAGATTGTCCAGTCCATCTCCCTGCTAGAACAGGATTGTTGCTTCCAATCCACAAGTCATGCTTTATCCCGTGCTGCCCCCATGTTTGGGAGAAACTTCCCTGTAAATTTCTGCAAAGCTACTTCATTATCTTCCTTCTTACTTTAAAATTGTGATTCCTACAAAAAAGCCTTAACAGTTTGTCAGCTGATGTACTAAAACTGCTGCCTATCATGGTGACCAATACTGTCTCATTGTTTCCTTTTGTTCCTTCTGTCACACTGTCTGAAGTGGCTCACAACTGAAAGTGACAATTTCAGGTCAGACTGTCAGAAAACAGGACAGACACTGCATGCAAACTGGTAGTCGCATTGGCATTCACACTGGGGGTTGGGGACACAGATTGTGGGGTGACATTAAGTTTTGGGCAATTTGGTTTTATATGACCAGGAGCCCCACAGTTATGGTAGATTACTGGCTTTCCCTTAGGGTAAGAGGTTTTAAAATTGGGGCTCCCTTGAGACTTTTTTAACAAAGTTGGGGTTAGTTATAAACCCTTCATCCCTTTTAATTTCAGTAGTGGAGGGATTACCCTTCTCATGAGTTTTGTGCCCCTTTCAAGCCCCTGACAATATAGATTAATAGATTCTAGGACTGGAAGGGATCTCGAGAGGTCATCGAGTCCAGTCCCCTGCCCTCTTGGCAGGACCAAATACTGTCTAGACCATCCCTGATAGACATTTATCTAACCTACTCTTAAATATCTCCAGAGATGGAGATTCCACAACCTCCCTAGGCAGTTTATTCCAATGTTTAACCACCCTGACAGTTAGGAACTTTTTCCTAATGTCCAACCTAAACCTCCCTTGCTGCAGTTTAAGCCCAATGCCTCTTGTTCTATCCTTAGAGGCTAAGATGAACAAGTTTTCTCCCACCTCCTTATGACACCCTTTTAGATACCTGAAAACTGCTATCATGTCCCCTCTCAGTCTTCTCTTTTCCAAACTAAACAAACCCAGTTCTTTCAGCCTTCCTTCATAGGTCATGTTCTCTAGACCTTTAATCATTCTTGTTGCTCTTCTCTGGACCCTCTCCAATTCCTCCACATCTCTCTTGAAATGCGGTGCCCAGAACTGGACACAATACTCCAGCTGAGGCCTGACCAGTGCAGAGTAGAGCGGAAGAATGACTTCTCGTGTCTTGCTCACAACACACCTGTTAATGCATCCCAGAATCACGTTTGCTTTTTTTGCAACAGCATCACACTATTGACTCATATTTAGCTTGTGGTCCACTATAACCCCTAGATCCCTTTCCGCCGTACTCCTTCCTAGACAGTCTCTTCCCATTCTATATGTGTGAAACTGATTGTTCCTTCCTAAGTGGAGCACTTTGCATTTGCCTTTATTAAACTTCATCCTGTTTACCTCAGACCATTTCTCCAATTTGTTCAGATCATTTTGAATTTTGACCCTATCCTTCAAAGCAGTTGCAATCCCTCCCAGTTTGGTATCATCTGCAAACATAATAAGCGTACTTTCTATGCCAATATCTAAGTCGTTGATGAAGATATTGAACAGAGCCAGTCCCAAAACATACCCTTGCGGAACCCCACTCACTATGCCTTTCCAGCAGGATTGGGAACCATTAATAACTACTTTCTGAGTACGGTTATCCAGCCAGTTATACACCCACTTTATAGCAGCCCCATCTAAGTTGTATTTGACTAGTTTATCGATAAGACTATCATGTGAGACCTTATCAAACACCTTAATAAAGTCTAAGTATACTACATCCACTGCTTCTCCCTTATCCACAAGACTCATTATCCTATCAAAGAAAGCAATTTCTGCTGCCACCAAAATTGTGGATCTTTTTTTGTCACAGATGTCCTCCTTTATTTCCTCAATGATTACCCATAATAATTACTCCTTGTCACCAAAACTAACAGCTTGTCAAAGCTACCATCAGCCCCTGACCCAATTATCCATTTTTCACAAAACTACACAGATTATGTACATATTACACATGACTGATAGTGTCAGACATTTTTTAATTTCTAAGCTTCCGTGGTTAGGACTCGGGGTGATCTTAAACCTTTTTAATACAGCTTCTTTAAAGTTCATATATATTATAGCATCATTCACCTCCATTTTGTTAAAGACTTGCCTGGCTTTTCAGTCAATTTGTTTAGCGGATAGGCATCCATTTGAAGTTAGCAATCTTTTACATTTTCAAGGCTCCAATCTCATTTGATGGGTAAACATAAAAAAGTGATAGCAAGAAACAATCTTTCCTTAGTTTTCATGAATTTACACATCAAGAAAAATGTCCATCTTAATACTAAAACACACTTTTGATCTAGGGTTAATTAAGTACAGGGATATACATAATGTAAATCAATAGTAGTCAATAAGTGAAACAATATCATTCACGTGTCCTTTGAACTAAATTAACACTCAAGTGAATCACAAACAAGAGAATTGGCCTATTGCTCTGATCTGAGTTGTCTTGGCAGCCTCACATCTCCATCAGCTGCTTCTGCTTATCTCATCTTATATTTAGATTGTAATCTTTGTAGGGCAGAGACAACCTTGTTATTCTTTGTTTTTACAGAATCTAGCACACAATCTCATCCATGACTGAGGCTTCTAGGTACTACCAAAAATAAATAAATAATCAAATAATAATAAGAAGAAGCACAACATAGCTCCAAATTAAATTGAATTTCTTCTTGTGCCAATATTTCCCTCACCATAGTTTTATAACTCATGAACCCTATACCATAACTCATGCTCACACTCCTATGTGAGTAGTCTTCCTGAAGTCACCAGTTTGAGGAAGGATCCCACACAGCTGTATTGTCACACAGATCAAATACCATAAGAATGGCTGTTGCTGAGGTAATTCCATTCTGACAAGAAGCAAAAGGAACCAGACATCTCATTTTCACAAAATATTTTGTCCAAGGGCTGTATCTTAGGAGCATCTGTTGAGAGTATCAAAGCCTCCTGGAAACCAAGAGTAGCTTAAACCACTCAGCACTTCACACAGGTCCCAATTTTGCAATCAAAGTGCTAATCTGAAATTAACCTCCAGACCATTTGAGGTTCCCCAGTGCCTACTGCTAAACAGAATTCAAAGATTTGATTATATAAAAAATTATAGATTCATGTTTAAATTACTTTGATCCCAAAATGTATTCCTGCTGTCTCTACTGAGTGGTGATCTTGAATGTGAAATTGACCCTGTCCAGACAGCTTATGCTCGGCTTATGTCCCATTTAAGAATTTCATATTTATTACCATTTTATATTCATTACCATTGAGAATCTCGATTTTAGAACAGATAAAGCATAAATGATAGGCCATATTAGCATCTTGGAAGTTAAGTGACAAAGCTTTCTCTGAGATCAGAGTTTCGGTTGAAATATAATCTATCTTGTCAGCTGTCACAAAATCAACATATTCTTCTCCCCCAACCCCATTACATTGCCTATTATCAGCAGACGTCATCATCAGTCACTGTTTAACATGCAGAATAGAATTGGAAGCAAATTTACATTTGCAAGCAGGAGTCACATACTGCAGTGTTGGAGGTGGAAAACTCACCAAATCTTCAGCGTCCTTTTTTATTTTCTGGTCAGTTTTACCCACACTGTTATCAAAGGCAAAGAAAAAAGTGGTTTTTTTTTGTGTCAGTGAGAGGGAGGCTAAGAAAGACCAGGTGTATGAACTGCAAAACCTGCCCAAACAAACAACACAACATCTCGTCAGTGCACAAAAACATGCTCTGCCAATATATAGGGTTTTTTTTTACTATACTGCCAATAAAGAAATTAATAAAATAAAGGGAGATTCTATTGATTTCCAACTATTAAAACTGGAAATAAAAACTCTCTGGTCTTCCATCAGAGCCTCTTATCACTGCAGTTTTAATCACAAATGAGAGACAATTATGAATACTCAACCCCCTGGCATGCAGGTCTTTATTTCTCATGGTTATTTATTAACCCCAAATCTGTACTGGCCCTCATCTAAAGTTACTTCTGTAAGAACCCTCACTATTTTCCCATTTGAAGGAGAAAATATCAGAGTGGTAGGGAATTCAGCAGGTTCATTTCACAGGACATTTGGCTAATGTTTTTTTTCAGAGTTTCAGTTCATATGGGTTTATAGCCCTGAAACCAGTCAGTCTGAGGTTTGGATGAAATCACCCCCACCCCCTAAAAAAAACAAAATAAAAATAAAAACAGAGCAAACCACAGCCAAAAAGCACCAAAAATTGCATGGGTTTAACTTGAAAGCAAAAGCAGAGCTTTCTCCCCACCATACTAGAACTAGAGTTGTAAAGTTATGCTTTAACATAACATGAAAAATGGTAGAGTATTCACACAACTTCTTATATCAAAAGACCCTTTGTTTAATTCTTGCTGTTAAAGTGAAACTAAAAGCATCTGCCCACCTCTCTAGAGCTTTCCACCAATAGGAAGCTATTGATGGGCAATTATCCTATTGATGGACAATTCTGTTAGGCAGTCAGGGAAAGATTCAGCGCTTAAAGGAACAGTACTAATATTCATGTGGTATTTCTCTTAAGGAGCTCTCACCTACTCCTCAAAGGAAGAAAATTGTTTAGTGTGATCAAAGGGGCATAAATAAGATGAATGATAAGGTAAAACAGTTCAAGGCATGTGGGTGTCAGAGACCACAATGTGGGCAGTTGTGTCCGGTTGTTAAAACAGGTGTTGATAGTAGGAATAGGAACCCAGAGCCAGAGTCAGAAGTTAGGAATTGGTGTCGAAGTTTAGGAAAGGGTTACCTGGAATGGGGCAAGGTTAGGGCCAAGACAGAAGCAGGATTGGGTTCAAGTAGGCATTGGAGCTATCCTAGCCATGGACAAAGGCTTTGAACATCCGCTGAACTGCTGCTGGGCTTAAGATCCTGTTGCTGGTGCTGCCAACCAATCAGGTAGTACAGCCAATCAGGCAGCCTACTACAGGCCAGCTGACCTTATTATGTTGCCCAATTAGTGACTGTGCTGCAGGCAGGGATTTGGAGCAATCAAATTTTTGAATTGCTCCACTCCGGCTCGGCTCCAGCTCTGGGCAAAAACTTACTGCTCTGTGCTCCAGCTCCGGGCTCCACTCCAAAGTCCTGGCTGCAGGCCCTGATTTCTGACACTAGGGGGCAACCTGCTGTGATTGATGCCCTGTCCTTCCTCCATCACTGCAGTTAGGGTATTTTGAACCATGTTTCCAGGATATTTCAGGTCTCTTTGGGGTACCAGGAAAGATCATTTTTCCTGTTGGTCCAAATTGGCAGGGGTCCAGAAGGGTTTTCCATGTTCTTTGTAATGTTGTGGAGGCACAGGCTAGAACTAGGAACTTTAATGTTAGGAGAAATATAGGAATAATTAGTTCATTGCAACTTGTGTCCAGTAAATGCTAAAACGGCCAGAGGTAAATGAGGCCCAGGATATAGCGGGTGGACCTTTTGCTTGTAAGGAGAAAGGGACCTGAAGTCTTTGTAGAATGAGGTCCCCCCTGGGTACATTCTAATTCCCTGATGGAGGGGATGGCAAGCAGATTAAGAAGTCAGCTGAGTTTTAGGGGTTAGGTTTAAGAGCGTCAACCTAGAGTAATTGATTAAATGCTGGGGGTTTTGTAACCCCACACTGGACTCAGGGTCTACACAGCAGCCATGAGCATGCTTCCCAGCAGGGTAGACAGATGTGCTAAAAATAGCAGTGTGTTCCTAATGACGCAGGCCCTACCAGGAGGTCAGGCAGGATTGGACTGAGGCTGCTAGCCCGAGCCATCTCAGCCACCCTGATGTTTGAGTGCCCATTTTTAAATTAATAAAGCTTCTGTTTGCTGCTTAAATCCATCCCTGTGTCTGTCTGTCATTCACCCACATGTCCAGATCATTTTCTTAATAATGAATGGTGCAATAGTCTCCCAAGGGGAAACCATATGTCCTGAATCATTTGAAATTTTACAAAGCCCTTGAGGATGTACCATAAGCAGGGCCACATGAAAACCATGTTGCAATGGGACCTAATTCTGTAGCAAGCAACCCTAAATTCCTTGGCAATGTTAAGGTATTCTATCTCCATGAAATAGTCTTACTTTTTTCAATCTATTCATCCCCAGACATCCACACAGCTATGACTCACATTTGAAGAGACTCATGGATGTAAAATTCAAGAAATGCTTACTTTTAGCATTTTCAGTGGTGGGTTTTGTTTTGTGTTCTTGTGGCATTCTCCAGATGTTTCATTTCCATAGGCAGTCATAATGTTAGTCCAGGTGCCCTGACAGAACCTCTTTTCTTCCATATGTGCTGGGAAAGTGAAGAACTTGTAGTAAGCTTTATTGTCTCTCTGGGCCTGGGCTTCTGCACTGTTTGTCAGGCTAGCCTACATTTCTGACTCCCACCCTCACTCCCTGACTGAAAATTGGACTCCAACACTGGCTCCTTTGCCCCTGGTGTCTGGCTCCCTGATACAATGCAGGTAGCATGTACAGTAATCCACCTAAGTCCCTCTCCTCCGGAAAGATGCAGAGAAAGAGGTAGCTTCAGGCAGGTCCCTCTTGGATAGGTAGAAAAAAATGGCAGGTGTCTGCTATGGCAAAATGGCAAATTCCATGTAAAAATGCTGAACTTCATAGCACCTTGAAAAGTCAAATTCTGTGACTGTGGAGTTGTGGGGTCTACAAGATTCTGAGTGAGATGACAGAGGCAGGGCATGCTTCTTAGAGATAGTGTTATGGCCTTTCTGTAAACTCCGGAAGACAAAAAGAAAATGAAAGTTATCTTTGAATCATTGAATACATTGCATCTTGACCCTAAAGTAAAATCCTGCACCAATATCAAGAAGGGTGAAAGAACAAACTAGGTGTCTTTGTAAGTCTTATCCACCTCAAATTGTCTATATGTTTTGGGATTTTTGTGTCTTGTGTTATATTTGATAACCATGAACAACAGTGTATCTCTATGAAGCCTAGGAGTGTAGGCCTACAGGGGCCCTTAACTTTTGTAAATGTTACAAAATTTTAAAAGTAAAATATACTCTGTGATATGGATTGTGCTTGATTCCTGAGCAGTGGAGCTTGTTTATTCAATTACTTTTTTTTTTTTTTGTAATTTTTGAATTCTTTTTGCAGTGAGATTAAAAAAGAAAGGAAAATCCAGAGACTTTCAATTGGCATTTGGCTAGTCACACAAACCATCTGTTGTCACCGAACCTTAGCAGACATCTTCTTCCCAAGATGTTGATCACCAAGTGTGCATGTAAACCTGAGTGATAGACTGCAACTTCTCTTTAAAAGCTGAGCCATTCAAGATCATTAGAGCCACAATATTCTGCTCTGCAGAAGCTGTGGGATTTTATTTTTCACTGGTTTTGAACAGGTTTTCTTGTTTCCAATTCCAGCCTGGTTCTGACTGTGTAAACCTCTGAAAATGGTCACATATAGGAAAACTGAGAAAGTGATTCCATTTCCCATGTATCCTCAAGCTAAGCCAGCCAAATTTTGGAGTATTTCTCAGATCCTGAAGATCCATTTGCTTCAGTAGTAATTCAGTAGCTGACACCAAAACACATCTTGCCTGTACCTTAATAAAGTCCCACATGGCTGCCAAGAATCCTCCTACTATGGCTGAAATCTCCACCAAGTCTCCCTCATGACACCAGTTGCCATTCAAGCTATTCTTTTCTAGCCAAGAAAACATTTCAGATTGTGTGTTAAAAGGAGGGGAGGGTGATTTGACACAATTTATTTAAATGATTATAAGATGATTTCAGTTAATCAATAAATAATCAAGATAGACAGACAGACTGTCCTAGGGTTGGAAGTAGAAATGCAAAAAAGAAAGGGGCAAGAAACATTCTCCTATCAAAAGCCTGGGTACCTTTGGCTATTCTATAGCATGTTCTGTGAGGGTCTCTAATCACTCTACAAACATATTAAGACTAATTTCTAGTATGCCTCTGAAGAACCAGAGTGAAGAGCGGAGGAAGTGTAATGATCAGGTACCAGAGCTAGGCAGGGGACCAAAACATACCTTCAAAATATTGTAGGTAGCAACTTCCTCAGAGTTGTCATGCTAATGCAAAGCAAAAGAGCCAGATGGGAGCTCTTCTTTGATGTACTCCCTCTGGACCACCCTATTCTTCATCAAATCAGTGAGAGCCAAATATTGGCTGTACCATGATGGAAGTGTTCATGGCATCTCCACAGGACCAGGTGATGAGCAGATGAGCAAACTGAGAATCAGAGAAATACATAAGTGACTTTCCTAATGCCCTAGGATTGATAACATTGGGAGAAATAGAATGCAGCAGTCTTGACTCCCACTTTAACCATAACCACTGTGTTATTCCTTACCTAGAGACATGTCTACAACTTATTTCCTCTTTGTTGGTAGCTAATAAGTAGAACAAGTCAGGAATTTTTGGATAATTTCTTTTTGTTGGAAAATGGCAACTTTTCAGGAAGGTTTTTTGGGTCCCGAAGGGGAGGGAAAGAAAAAAAGAGAGAGAGACCCCAGAATAGCCAGTAGCCCAGTAGCTAGCAGCCCAGAGGTTAGGACATTTTCTTTTCTTGCTCTCACTCAGACTTTTTGAGAAAACCTTTGATAGAGCTTGTTTTTGTTGTGATGCAGAATAAAAACAAATGCCAGAACCTTCAAATTTTTCATGGAATGAAAATCTTGTTTTATTGCCATCCCAAAATAAATAAATAAATAAATGAGAGAGAGAGAGAGAGAGAGAGAGAGAGAGAGAGATAATAAATCACTATCTGACTTCATAAAAACTAGAGCAAACTACATCGCCTGTACGACCTAAAGATTTATCATGAGAGACACTTATGAAAGGCATATTTCTCTTGTGCTGCCCTAATTAATTCCAATGTTCTTCACCCACCATATAATGAGTGGCCTCAGAAGGTGAAATAGCATGATTACTTAGAGAAGCAGAAGCTTCCATGCTAATAGACCTCAAAAATATAAAAGATTGGCCCAATCCTCTATTCTCCTGGCAAAAGTCACTTTGGACTTTATGAAAGCTTTGTCTGAATAGGCACTACAAGATATAGCCTTGAGGTTGTTATCATTTAGAGCTAGACACTGATGTAATCAAGAGACTCAGTGGTATAAAATGGTAATGGTACAAAATCAGGTACTGTACACTGAAACACTGCAGACTGGATTGTTTTAATGTTACTTAATAATGGTAGTTCTAATGTTTCAAGCCAGTAAACCAAAAAGCACCAAGCATTAAATGTGCTAAAGAGAACATAAGAACATAAGAACGGCCGTACCAGGTCAGACCAAAGCTCCATCTAGCCCAGTATCTGTCTACCGACAGTGGCCAATGCCAGGTGCCCCAGAGGGAGTGAACCTAACAGGCAATGATCAAGTGATGTCTCTCCTGCCATCCATCTCCATCCTCTGACAGACAGAGGCTAGGGACACCATTCCTTACCCATCCTGGCTAATAGCCATTTATGGACTTAACCACCATGAATTTATCCAGTTCTCTTTTACCAGTTACCAAAATGCAACTGAAATGTTCAAACCATCAATTTTGTTTCCTTCAGAGTTTATCCAGTTGTTGCTTCTGAACCTCAAATAGTTTTGATTGATTTTTTGGTACATATTCCCCAGTGCAGTGGAGATACTCTGTGCCTCTTTGATGATGGAATCTGGTGACACGTAAATCTCTAATCACCTCAGTACAAGGAGGATCCACCAATGGCATAGAGCACACGTGGGGGCAATTATACCAGTGTCTTTCCTGCTGCCAGTGTAGCCAATAGAGCTAGCTTTACCATTTTATTGTACTCAGCAGTAACACAAAGGAACCTACAGGACTGTGTCCTATAAGACATTAACTAAGCAGTTAGCATAAGGTTTTGAGGTCTGTAAACTTTGGCATAGCTATAAATGGCTGAACAGTCACCCTGAGTTTTGGGGAACTGGAAAAGGCATGTTTAAGGGCGAAGCATATATCAGGTAACCCCAAGAACATTGAACATTGACACCAGGCTTGGATATTTTAGATTCTAAAATTTAGAATAAAAGTTTTGGCAAATGCTTAACTGTGAGCTTGCCTTGGCAATAAATTGAAGTATATGATAATTAGCTGCAATAATTAATATGCTAACCTCTAGGATAAAGATACCCGCACATTTTTGGGGTAGGAAGTTAGATATGGACAAAAGAGGCTGGGCTTTTGAAGGAATAGTCATGAAAACCCTAGGTCCTATAATAGGCCAGAGCACCATGTAAGAGAGCAATCTGGACCATCAGACTCATTTGGCATGCCAGGGACAGGGCTGGACCTTTGTCTCTTAAGCCCAGCTCCCCAAGGAAGTGTGTGAATATATGAGCATATGAGTGAGTAATGGTACCAGATATCACCTTAATTCTGTATTTTTGCTATCTTTTTATGTGTTTCAGAATGTTTCTGTCTTTACTAATTATGCTAATAAGAGTATAAAAGTGGTTAAAGTTTTGCTTTGCCCTCAGTGTAAGTCTCTCTGTTGTGCGTGCTGCGGTTCCCATTGAGATATTTAACTTAATAACTTGATTCTGTTGTGCCTGATCCTGGGACTGAACCCTACAACTCTCCAGCTCTTTATTCAGAATTAATTGGAAATCAATAACCGTGAAAGAAGTGCGCAACAGACTCACCTGTTTCATGCAAATACTTAGCTGTATTTTTTGTGTCCTGGGGCTGTTTGCATTCAATGCAATTCAACACCACCAGGCTACCCTGATGTGGAGTGGAGAGATTGGACCTGCATTCAGCAACAGCAGGATCAGGGGAGTGCAGTGGGGCTTTAACCGTGCTTTGCACACTGCATCGTTATTATTGTGTAAATGTCAGCCATAAGTGCATGTCAGTCAAGTGCTGATGGATTAGACCCTAACTGTCATGGCTGAGAGCTTTCATCCTCACTTCTCATTTCTTGTTCTACACATATAATATTTTTTTGTTACAAAAACACACATACATTAAGGGCCTTATCCTGAGAGGCACTGAATATCTGCAACTCACACTCAGTTTAATGGGGACTTATGGTTGAAATAGCCCCAAAGAGCTGAAAACACAGCTCAGGATAGCCACAGTGCAGGGGCATCTGCACCACATTCTTTTCCCTGCAATGCATGTAGCAGGCAGAGGGAGTGGCTTAAGTACCTCTATGCCGTCTCTGTACCCCCATGAACTAGCTATATTGGGCTTAGGGCCAGTTTGCTCCAGCATTGCAGAGAAAAGTGGCCACACCAGAGAATCTGGCCCAATAAGTGAACTTATTTTGGCCTCATTCCTGCCTCCCTCATGCTTGCTTCTCAGAAATATTTGAGCAATCCAGTTTTATATGACCTTACTTTAAATTTGCCTTGGAGTAACTGACAGGAAAATTGACCAGGTAGAATACATGTAGCAGAAAGAGTAAGCTAATAAAAGCTGTTTAGTTTTTAGGGTTTGTCTGCCTCTCAGCCCCACAGTGGGTAAGAACAATTTGTTGCCAAATTACTTCGAATGCTCTCATTGTTGCATTTCTTGTAATTTTGTACATTTCCTGATTCAGGAGGATTAATTTCTCTTTCATGAGATCAATCCATTAGGCTTCCTCCTTCTTGGCATTTACTCATGTACTGTGCTCTGTAAACCAATCTATTTATGTGATCCTGGAGTTGTATCCCTGGGGCTGATGATCTCATATTGTCGGCACAGAGATCTCTGCTGGGCTCGGTTGTTTTTCATGTTTTCATTTCCCTTAATTTGCCTTTGTGATTTCACAGCAATCAAATATGATTTTTTTCTGGACTACTCGAGTTTATTTTGCATTTGCATTTCATGGATACACAGACAACCTAACAGACGAAGGAAAGAAACTGAAACCAGAATAAATTATATTTACCTAGGAGAATAGCTCAAAACTATTACTGATAAAATAAGAAATAATCTTATTCTTCAGCCATCACATGGATAAAACCCAACCCAAAACTTTAAGCATAATAAATAAAGTTAACTGTTTCCCCTTTTGTTCCTTCCTGGAACTAGAAGTGCTGAAGTGCAGGTGGGTGGGGAGACGGTCTTGTACTATCTACAGTGCAATTGGAAGAAGAAGGAGCAGCTGGAAGTCCCAGGAAGGAAGCTGGTCTTATGAAATTCCCAGTCCAGTTTTGCACAACAACATGGTTCAGATAGTTTAGATATAGAATGCATAAGTATCTGACCCCTGGAGCCCAGCACAGGGGTCCAACTTACTCAGAAGCTTTGATAGTGCCTTTGGATGATGGAACAAATACTGTATTGCATCGTGTCATTTGTGGACTTGTCACAACTGAACCTCCACAATATTTATAGATTATCACTGCAAAAATGAGTAATATTCTTTAGAGTGCAGCAAATTAATTAGATGTGTTTGCTTTGTTAGTGTTCACTGTGAAAAAAGTGTTGACTTGAATTTACGAAATTTTGCATAAGCTGCTAGCAGACACAACACTTGTGCATTTATGCAGACGCAGACATTTGCCATTAGCACAAAAAGCAAGTTAGATATTTCTACAGGAAAATCAGCTTTTGTGTCAAAAAGGCTTTTAACTTTCACCAAAACCTCAAGACAAGAAGAAAAATATATACTTTGTGTGAGCTTTGGAGACAAGCAAGGTTTTTTTTTATGATTTATTTGTCTATTTATTTATTTTACCAGGTTTTTCTCACTTTCAAAATTTTTTGGCCTTGCTACAGACGACTGGTATCTAGTCTATGTCCTACACCAGTGATTCTCAACTTAAGGTACATGTACCCCTGCGGGTACACAGAGTTCTTCAAGGGTGTACATCAGGGGTCGGCAACCTCTGGCATGCGGCTCGCCAGGGTAAGCACCCTGGTGGGCCAGCACATCCCTCGGCCCGCGGTGCTTCCCGCCGCCCCCATTGGCCTTGGATGGTGAACTGCGGCCAGTGGGAGCCACGATCCGCTGAATCTGCTGATGCGGCAGGTAAACAAACTGGCCTGGCCTGCCAGGGTGCTTACCCTGGCAAGCCACGTGCCAGAGGTTGCCGACCCCTGGTGTATATTAACTCATCTAGATATTTCCCTAGTTTTACAACAGGCTACATAAAAAAGTACTGATTAACAAAGTCAGTATGAACTAAAATTTCATATAGACAGTGACTTGTTTATACTATTCGATATAGGATACATTGACAAGTACGGTACTTATATTCCAATTGATTATTTTATAATTATATGGTAAAAATGAGAATGTAAGCAATTTTTCAGTAATAGCGTGCTGTGATACTTCTATATTTTGTATCTGATTTTGTAAGTAAGGAGTCTTTAAGTGAGGTGAAACTTAGGGTACACATGACAAATCCTGAACGGGGTACAGTAGTTTGGAAAGATAGAGAGCCACTATCCTAGACCACGCAGGACAAGTCCATGTTGTACATTTACTAGTGCTTTGGCCAGTGTAAATTTTAAGATATTGAGTGATGGATTGTCCCCTCAGAGACTGATTTTCCACAGTCTAATATATCTCACTGTCAGAAAATTGTTCCTGATATTTTCTCCTCTCTTAATTTCATCCCATCACTCCTAATTATGGCCCCTTCTGCCACCCTAAATAATTTATCTCCTTCCTTGGTGTTTACAGCCTTCAGTTACTTGCAGAATGTTACCATATCCTTCATGAGTTGCACTCTGGCCAAGCTATATATACACAAAGCCATAACTCCAGATGGTGTAAAGTGGCATTGCTACCATTGACTTTAAATACACCACCAGAAGATATGGGCCATAGTATTTAGCTCTCATAGGGCTCCATTATTCCTGGACTATCCAATTTATGCCACGGCAGAAAGTTCATCTGGAGGGGAGGTTGTTCCAGAGTAAAGAATCTACAACTTTGCCTCTGCTGGGAGGCCTTGGTCACCTAAACCCTGCAAAGGGTGTGGTACTGACCAGGGAAGAGGCATAAATCAGCATTTCTTAGCTGGGCCGCTGGGAAGCCCCAACCTCAACTTAAATCGACCTTTCCATAGTAGAACCCGATTACGGGATGCACACTCTGGATGCCGTATGCAAGGGTTGAAGCACATCAGGATACAGTGGCCTCAGAATCTCAGGTGACTGCAATTTGCATTTTCTTGCAAAAGGAATCCCTGAAGTCAATCCTTCCAGTAATTCTGTTCTCAAAATTCCCTGCAGTTTATGAATATCGATTTGGTAATGAAGTTCCCAAAATTAAAAACATTTCAGTTGAGGTTGAACCAGAGCCACATATGGAAGGGCTCTTATCTCTCTGCTGAGTCACAAGCTGCCTTTGCTTATATAGCCTCAGAATTGCATTGGTCTTGTTCACCAACATATTATACTGGAAACCCATGAACAAACCCCTGTCCCGGAGATACCCCTAAGTCTCTTTCAGCATTACTACTTTCCAGATTTCTCCTTGCCAATAAGCCATTTCAGATGTTCCACATATGTATGAGGGACAAACCCCCTGTCCTGGAAAATTCATTTTTGGCCCAATTCCTCCTTACAAAATGTTTTCTGTCTTCCCCATGCTACAGAGTCTACCAGTGATAAATGAATAGGTAAAACCAGAAATGATCTAATAAACATTTACAAAATCATCAATCTATTCTCCAAAAGAACAGGAGTATTTGTGGCACCTTAGAGACTAACACATTTAATTGAGCATAAGCTTTTGTGGGCTACAGTCCACTTCATCAGATGCATAGAATGGAACATATAGGAAGGAGATATATATACACATACAGAGAACATGAAAAGGTGGGAGTTACCCTACCAACACTAAGAGGTTAATTAATTAAGAGAAAAAACTTTTGTAGTGATAATCAAGATAGCCCATTTCAGACAGTTTGACAAGAAGGTGTGAGGATACTTAACATGGGGAAATAGATTCAATGTGTGTAATGGCTCAGCCATTCCCAGTGTTTATTCAAGCCTACCAGCATACCAGACCCTAAAGATCTGAGTACAAGTCTTATATAGATATTAAAATTTCTGGTTGGTAATAATAGCATTTTTTTCCTCCTTGAAACATAGTAACATAGTGCTTTGTCTATTTATCATATTGCACTTTCTGGAATTGTCATTGAGATGTATGGTTTTTGTTTGTTCGCTTTCTCCCTGATGCTGCACTTCCAGGGTGGTGTTGGCTCAGATAGTTCATTTTTAAACAGAAAGAACAAAACCATATTTATGTCTATATTACTCTTCACTACTCAATTTCTTGACCAAAGAAAATGCCAAAAATGTGATAAACTAACATCCTTATGTGGGTATTATTATGCATTTCATGATATTATTTGATACTGACGGTCTGAAGCATGTTGAAGTCAATAGGAGATATTTTCATTGACTTCAGTAGGCTTTGAATAAGGTCATAGAAAAGTCCTATGTAAATTTACATACAGACTTAAATACATTTACAGAGAGACATAGATAAGTAAATTCCCTGTACCAGAGAACTGACAGTGTAAAGCCCTAGTCATGCATATATGCACGAGTAAATTTATATAGGAGTAGTCCCACTGAGTTCTACTTAGAGTCAAACAAGTTAAAATGGAGAAGAAAGGGTAACAAGCTTTAAGAATTTATCTTATATAATGGATTCATATGAAATTGCATTTGCATCATCAAAGCAAAATATTATTGCATATGATGGCAACACAACATTACATGAGCCCTTTATTTGGGATCCTTTAACATTCAGTAAATTATGATTTCAGGATACAGAGTAACTGCATAGGGAGTGGGATGTGCCTGCATTGAAATCTTGGATGGAATTTCAAGGAACTCTGAAGGAAAAAGAAGTATACACACAGAATATATAAGGTCTAATTGTCAGCCTGGTCTTACCCAAGGGTCCTTGGAGAGGAAGAATGGTCTTATGATTCAGGACCAGGACTCAAGGAACCTGGGTTCAATTCTTGGTCATGGACTTCCTGAGTGACCCATCAGCAAGTCATTCTGTCTCTCCCTGCCTCAGTTCCTCATTTGCAAAATGTGATTAATGTTCCCTTACTTCACAGCAGTGTTCTGAGGACAAATTTGCTAATGTTTGTGAGTTTCTTGGGTATTGATGGTGATGGAAACCATATAAGTGACAAAATAGACAGATTTGGACCCACAGTCTTACAAGTGTAAATAACTGAGGGTGAAGTATAGGTTCTTTAGACATCTAAATACCCGAGTTGTGTGGGCAATTAGGTACTTAGAACCTGCATATTCATGGATTCCAAAGACATAGTGATCATCCAATCTGACCTCCTGTATAAAACAGGCCATAGAACTTCCCAAAAATAATTCCTAGAGCAGATCTTTTAGAAGAAAAATCCCACCTTGATTTTAAAATTGTCAGTGATGGAGACTCCACTGCAACCTTTGGTAAATTGTTCCAATGGCTAATTATTTTCACTGTTAAAAATGTATAATATTGTAGCCTAGTGGGCCAGCTTATCTCTATTATATTCACTGTTTTGCATTATATTCTGCTTTATTATATTCAGCAGTAATGCAAGGAACCTACAGTCCTGTATCCTGTAAGACATTGGCTTCAGCAGTTAGCATTATGCTTGAGGCCTATGAATTTTGGTATAGATAAACTTAGGTAACTCATAAGTTTTGGGGAACTGGAAGTAGAGCGTAGGGGGGAATTTTGTCCATAGTGACATCAGCCAACCACAGAACATGAACTAACACCAGCTTCATGGAGGTTTTGGATGGAAAGAGACCAAAAGAATGCCATAGCAATGAATTGACATATATGACAATGGGATGAAATCATAAATACACTAACCTATAGGAGAAGGACACCTTAACATTGATAAGGGGAGGAAATACAAATAAGGAAGAGGGGAGAAATCCCTATTGAATATTCATTAAATATGGTAACATCAGTGTAACATATTATAAAAGTGTCATCCGAGCCTGGGGGCAGTGGAAGAGAGAGATGTAGCCCTTGGGAGGGGCCAGAATGATGGCCACTGGTGAAGATGAGGAAGGTGACAGTGATGAGGAAGATAAAGGCTAACAGTTCAGGGTGTTCTGCAAAGGATGATGTGAGTATGGATTTTCAGATGTACTTTCTGTATTATCTCTAGCTACCTTACTGAATTACAGTATGTGTGACTTTGGTAAATGTATTAATAAATTATTTATTTATAAATATAAAAGACATCCTATAGTGTGAGTGCTGCACCTGTGCACATTGGGGTTCCCAACTATATAATAATTTAAATAATATTGGACCTGATGTTGTGACAAGAACCGGTCAACCCTCAAAGTGATAACTGAGAATTTTTATTCATAATCTATAGATCAGGCTACAATATTTTGCTTTAGGACTTTGAAACTCTAGCCCTAAATTATGTAAATTATGCCTGTAACTAATTGTGGATGCAAAATGGAACCCTCAGATTCTGAGAGAAAAATTTGGGGTCAGGTTTTAAAGATGTGTCTCCCAAAGTTTTATCTGTTTGATTATGGATAGGGATAGGTTATCTATAGTACATATATCCTGGCTCAGGGTCATCCCTAACTTGTAAATATGATTAGAGTTGGTCAGAATATTTTCAATTAAATATATTTTAATATAATTATGCTTTTTGCTGAAGCTGAAATGTTTCATGGAGACATATTGATTTCAACTAAGTTTTTGACCAGAAGGTTTCTTGGGTCTAGTTACTTCTCATGAGAGAGAAAGAGATGAATAAAAAACAGACTTTTTAAATTAAAAAAAATGGACATTTCAACACAATTGTAATTTGTGAAAACATTCAGAAGGTTTGGTTTTTGAAACCTCAGAAGTTGTTGTGAAATGGAATTATTGTCCTCTGGCCAGCTTTGAGGATAATATAGCTTATATGACACAGACCACTATTTTATATAGTTAAATACAAGGACCATATTCTCTGCTTGCATAAATGGGTGTAGTTCCATTTACTTTAACTGCATGTCGCCTATTTACACCAATAGAAGTTTTGGTCCTTAGTATGGACCTGATCCAAAGGCCACTGAAGTCAGTAGGCTTTGGACAGGACATAAGTCTGTAACAGACAGACTTGTGAATACGTCTTTTTCATGTCAAGGGACCAGTATGATAATACCACTAACACATTTCACACCAAAGAGCCAAATAAGGGCAATTCTGGCTCTTTGCTTTCATTGTTTCAGTCTTGTGTGACTCACAGGTGTTCCATTGCTTTCAAATACTTGTGGTTGGAGTATATTTTCAGGGTAGATGGAGTTAAGGCTATCCTGCCATTGGAAGTACAAAAAGTATAATTAACATTCCTTCTTTATAATGCAATGGATAGTGAAGAATATGAATTTTTTTTTCTGGTAAAGTATGAAATTATAAATCACAATGGTTTTAAAGGCTGAGTGTAAAGAGACTTTCTCATCCCTGAGTAGTAGTAAGGGATATTCTTTATGCTTTTCACTTTAAAAAATGCTTTAAAAAAAAGAACAAGAAGAAGTTATTTTAGTTTAACTGCAATTTCTCCTGCATATTTGTGGTATTGAGATCTTGACAGAACTGTGTGCAGTAAGTCAGTGCAAAACAACCAGACTGGCCATGTTTCTTTAGGATAAATACAGGAAAATTCCAATTGTCATTACACATTCCTAGCATGTTTGATAGTGTATGGTGCTGGAAAGCATGTTGACACAATGCTGCCTAGTGCATTGCAAAGCCTCTCTTCTTCACTATGCTTTCAAAGATTGATGCCAATACTTTTGACATTAATCTGAAGAGGTCAAACTGCCCAATGTATCGAAACAATATAGCTCTCTTTTAGCTCCATTTTAAGCCACTTCTGAGAGCAGATGATAAATCAAATATGGAAAAATAGAGCTTCTTTTTTCAGTGAGACATTCCTAGAGTCGCTTTAAGGCTGGCTGTGAGAAAGTGATATAAAGCTCTTAGTGGGTTATGTCCATGCTATCAAAGATATTACCTATATTTCTGTACTCCACTATGTAAGTTATAGTCATCCAGCACTAGATTTGAAATAATTTATTTAAACACTTTTGCCTTTTGTTCTTTTCTCTCATTGTCTGTGAACATCTCATAATTTCCACCATTTCCCCCCCCAAAATCATCCCATCAGTGTTTTACCTGAACCTATGGGAACTAATTGAAAGTATATGTGCTATGAGTATTCCTTCCATTTTTTGAAATTCACAGTTTGAGCTGTTTTGAATGGATACACAGGTCACATGGCATGTTTATATCTGATTGGATACGGTGTCTTGTGCAAATATATACAATGAGGAACGGAAGTTAACTTTCTATAGATGTTCTGCATTATTCCCTGCCAATGTAGTGCCAAGTGTAATACCTTATCATCAGTAAATATTCTTTTTTATTTTTAGTTGAATTTTCTTTGAGGAGTTATGCTCCCAGTTCCCGGCTTTTCCTTTAAAATAAAATGGCTTCCTCTAAAACTGTACTGGGTAGTCTGAGGAGCTATCTAAGTGGTATGTGTATGCTTCCATAAATTAACAACTGAGGACTTACCAGCTATCAGAGTTAATGCATGGCCATGTAAGAAAGAATTGATCCAAGATGGATGATCCATTAGGATATATATCTTCAGAGAACAAAATTTATAGGTAAGTACTTTTCCTTTACCTACCTTGCATTACTATAGTAAGGCTTAATTAATGCATATTTAAACAGCACTTTCAGGTCCCCAGGGGGAAAAGTGCTATCTAGAAATCTGCTATAATTCTTTGCACTTACACAGTGATTTCTTTCTGAGGATAATTGTCCCCATGTCACAGACAATAAATAGTAATACTTTCCTCTTATATAGTGCATTTGCATCAAGTATCCCCATTTAATAGATGAGAAAACTGAGCTAAAGAGAAACAAATGATGGCCAAGGTCATAGAGTAAATCAATTGTGGATCCAGCTTTTGAATCCCAGTCTCCGGACTCTGTTCCCTTATATAATCATTCACTAACACTGTCTGCCATGCAAAGTATTATTTTTATAATAACTTCAGTTAGAAAAGGCACAGATTCATAGAACTGTAGTAATGTCAAAGAAATAAATGAGCTGAGAGTGGGAAGGGATTTCTAAAACTGGAAGAGCACAGGGCATGTGATAGGCATTAATTACAGTCTGATGAGAATATGACAGGGACGGATAGTAATAACAGAAGAGACGATCAGCAGCCTGTTATTACAACCTTTGTACCGCAGCTTATTTTATTCTGTTATTCTTATGACTCCTCTCAGCTGCCCAACTTTTCTGTCTCTTGGTTAGTTCAGCTTCCAGAGATGATGGGAGTGGTAGATTGATTGCCTTCTCCAGGGCGGTTACCATCATTCTAAAATAGAACAAAAACCAAAATGTCAAAATAAAAATGGAGACAAAAAAATCACAAAGTAAGAATGAGATAATAGGGGTAGGAATATTTTGTAATGACTTAGCAATAAAAATAGATCCCTGGAGTTTTATTCTCTAGGATATAGTGTACTCTAGAATTCTCTAGTGTAGACGAAGGATGGTTGAGTGGGTGGGGAGCTAACATTGGACACCTGTATTCAAGTCCCTGCTCTCCCTACAGTCTTTCTGAGTGAACCTAGGCAAATCATTTTGTCTCACTATGCCTCATTTCTTACAAATGGGTCTCAGTTTAGCAGATGGGGGTAAAATCACTCCCCTACCACCTGGGATGTTGTAAAGATAAATGTATTAATGATTGTGAGGTGCTCAGATACTATGGTAATGGTAGCCATGTACGTATCTTAGATAGATAGTAAATCTAGCAAATAAGAAGATAAAAGTTATACCACATTTAGGCCTTTAGGGGCCATGCCCCTTTAGATTCAACTCAGGTCTCTGCATAGCTTTCATTCAAATTGCCAAAGAAAAGTCATAATATAAAATGAAAATACAAAAGATGTTCTGCTTCCTTAATAAAAACAGAATGTCACTTTTTTACAGAATGAACTCAGTGAATCCTGAACACATTTCATCTTTCTTTGTGTGCCAATCGCAGAGCTGCTAAAAGTCAGTAAATGGAATCATCAGGCAGGGGCAATGTCACAACCTTAATCTGAAAAAGACTGCTAAATTTTCTTCTAAATAAGGCTGTGTGTTCAAAGGAAGTGACAGCAATGATGGGGTTACATGCAGGAACTCCCAGGTGGAGAGGTACCAGTACATGTCTCCCTGCCAGATATGCTGCTTCATCATTTCAAGCTGGAGAGAATGTCATATGTTGGATGCATACTACTGTAAAATGATAGGGATCAAAGAGAAAGCCAGAAAGTAAGTTTCACTGAAAAGATTTAGAGGAGCTTGGAGAGAAGCTGCAGCTTCAGCTGAAAAGATTAGCCTTTTTGTTGTTCGCTAACTAATCCATTTTTCATTAAATTTTAAAGCACCTGATATATTAATGTAATTGACTTGCTTAAAACTATTAGTGGGGGAATTATTTTCCCAGGATTGTTTTATATGTTTCCTTCTAAAGGTTCAGAAGAAGAAAATGGGAGTCTCTCTCTTAGGGGATGAATAAGTTCTGCTTAACCAACTTTCTGAAGACTTCTGTGTTTTCTGATCATTGGTGGTTGTTAAAGGTCCCATAGCACTTTTCTCAGTAGTTGTTGGTATTAATCCTATTTTTCTGATCCAGTTGCAATTTGGATAAGTGTTATCCTAAAAAAAAAAAAAGAAAAAAAATCTGCACAGGAGCCTCTTGGTGTAGAACTGCCTCAAGGACTCTACATTGGCTCTGCTCCCAGCTCCTGGTTTAGGGGGCATTGTATGCATGTCTGGGGTGAGTAGAAGCTAGAGGGGCAGTGTGGCTAGAGTGCATTTGCACTTTTGGCTAGTGATAGGAAGCAGAATTTAAGACAGAGCAGTGCTGAGGCTAAGAGACACATTTGCCCCTGCCTGGAGTGTTAGAGTGGAGCAACTGAGAATCGAGCCCACAATCTTCACTTCCTGTTGTAAGCTTTGTTAAATGTTGATGTGAGCTGTTGAACAGCTACCAGATTTCACCTTTGAGGTGGCTGCATTTTAATGGTAATGGATGAGGTGGCCCCTACCAGTATTTAACATTTGTATTTCAATGTGTTTGTAAGTTTGTAATGTGCCTTGAGAATCTTAGGAATGGCATATCCTGTCTAAACGTATGTTCATTGTCATTTTTCCTCTGCCTTGAAAGGACTCTACCTTGGGGGTGAAAAGTGATTTAGTCTCTAGGCTCCTCCTCTAAGATTATCTTCTTAGGGGTTGGGATGAGAAGCAGAGGAAGCAGAGAGAGAGGCTTATGCTGTATTTTGTCACAGACTCAGAAACAGCAGCACAGTATGTTTAAAGCTATGCCAACATGCCCTCCTGGGAATAAAGTACAATGGTGTTAAACGTTGCCACTGGAAACTTCATTCTTGGCATGTTTTACAAGCAACTGTCTCCCAAAGCTGCTAAAAAATAATCCTATAAGTCTCCTGGTCTGGATTTCCTTTGATTAAAGACATGCATTGTACACAGAAGGAAAATAAGCCCAAGTCAGATCATAACAGATTTCAGATCCAGCTGCTGATTCATTTTGGAGTGAAAGAAAAACACACACACACACACAGACATATATATATATACACACACACACACACACACTCCAGATCTCTCAGACTCAAATAGCCACTTTGGCTGAAAATACTATACTGTATGCCCCAAGGAAATATCTCCTTGATAATGCTCTCTGTCTTTTTCTATCTTGTCAGCTTCTCTTTGCTCCCTGATTTGTCAGACATACAATCTCTTTCTCTTTCACCTCTTTCTTTCAGGCCATACTCACGTTTCTTTATCCTCCCTGCTAATCGGCCCAGTCTTTGCTACCCGATCCTCTATCTCTGTCAGCTTGCAGGCTCCTATCTTTGACTGTCTCCCACAGAGATGCCAATCTCCTATCATAGTCAGATTTCAGGAGACAGCATTTCCTTCTGCCTCTATTTAAGAGGAGAAAATAACATATTTATTTTTCTTTACACCTATATTTTATAAAGACAGTTCAGAGGTTTATTTGATATACATATTCAAATGTTCAGTCTTATCTAAGCCCTGGTCTACACTACGAGTTTAGGTCAAATTTAGCAGCGTTAGATCGATTTAACCCTGCACCCGTCTACAAGAAGAAGCCATTTTTGTTGACTTAAAGGGCTCTTAAGATTGATTTCTGTACTCCTCCCCAACGAGGGGATTAGCGCTAAAATCAACCCTGCTGGGTCAAATTTGGGGTAGTGTGGACGCAATTCGATGGTATTGGCCTCTGGGAGCTATCCCAAAGTGCTCCATTGTGATGGCTCTGGACAGCACTCTCAACTCAGATGCACTGGCCAGGCAGACAGAAAAAGCCCCACAAACTTTTGAATTTCATTTCCTGTTTGCCTAGCGTGGAGAGCTGATCAGCACAGGTGACCATGGAGTCCCAGAATCACAAAAGAGCTCCAGCATGGACCGAATGGGAGATACTGCATCTGATCGCTCTATGGGGAGATGAATCCGTGCTATCAGAACTCTGTTCCAAAAGACGAAATTCCGGAATATTTGAAAAAATCTCCAAGGGCATGAAGGACAGAGGTTATAACAGGGACCTGCAGCACTGCCGTATGAAACTTAAGGAGCTCAGGCAAGCCTACCAAAGAACCAGAGAGGCAAACGGCCGCTCTGGGTGAGAGCCCCAGACATGCTGCTTCTTTGATGAGCTGCATGCCATTCTAGGGGATGCCCCTACAACTATCCCCTGCTGTGCTTCCCTCCTCCCCCACCCCTCCTGGGCTACCTTGGGAGTTATTCCCCCATTTGTGTGACGAATTAATAAAGAATGCATGAATTTGAAACAACAATGACTTTATTGCCTCTGCAAGCGGAGATCAAAGGGGGGGAGGGGAGGGCAGTTGGCTTACAGGGAAGTAGAGTGAACCAAGAGGGCGGGCTTTCATCAAGGAGAAACAAACAGAACTTTCACACCGTAGCCTGGCCAGTCATGAAATTGGTTTTCAAAGCTTATCTGATGCGCAGCATGCCCTGCTGTGCTCTTCTAACTGCCCTGGTGTCTGGCTGCACATAATCAGTGGCCAGGCGATTAGCCTCAACCTCCCACCCCGCCATAAACGTCTCCCCCTTACTCTCAGAGATATTGTGGAGCACAATGCAAGCAGTAATAACAATGGGAATATTGGTTTCGCTGAGGTCTAACCGAGTCAGTAAACTGTGCCTGCTTTTAAACGAGCTTTTAAACATCCAAAGGCACATTCTACCACCATTCTGCACTTGCTCAGCCTATAGTTGAACTACTCCTAACTACTGTCCAGGCTTCATAAGCCATGGGAGCAAGGGGTAGGCTGGGGTAGGTGCGACCGTGCAGTGCTGCCAACTGGGAGAGCAGCCTGAGGCAGAAGCCTCCAGCTTTAATGATATTCCAGGCAAGACTGAATCTCCATTAGACGAAACTTAAAGAAGAGAATGACCTAGAGTCATTCCCATTTTTTTCCAGGAGCCGGCCAGGAGCACCCATGTCTGCCCAGGTGCCCCTGACCAACCTAATCGAGGTCAGCCAGGAGCACCCATGGGATGACGACAATGGTTAGCAGTCGTATTGCACCGTCTGCCGTCCTCAAGGCCAAGCAAGGGGATACTGCTGTGTAGCACTGCAGTACCGCATCTGCCAGTAGCACCCAGGAGACTTATGCTGACAGTGAGTTGAGCGTGCTCCATGCTTGCCATGGTATGTCGTCTGCACGGGTATCCCAGGAAAAAAGGCAAGAAACGATTTTTTGACGTTGCTTTCACAGATGGAGGGAGGGAGACCTGACAACATGTACCCACAACCACCTGCGACAATGTTTTTGCCCCATCAGGCACTGGGAGCTCAACCCAGAATTCCAATGGGCGGCAGAGACTGCAGGAACTGTGGTATAGTTACCACAGTGCAATGCTCCAAAAGTCGACGCTAGCCTCGGTACTGTGGACACACACTGCTGACTTAGTGGGGACACACACAATCGACTGTATCAAAATGATTTCTAAAAAATTGACTTCTGTTAAATTGACCTAATTTCATAGTGTAGACATACCCTAAGTGTTTTTAGACTAGAAAGTGCTCTAGTCAAGGAAGGCTTAGGAGAACAGACTTTTTCATGGGGTTGTCAGTACTTCCAGTTTTGGTCAGGGTTTGGAATAGCGTGTCACTTCTTGGAATATTTCTGATTCCAGTCTTATCCTTAACCATGAAGTACAAGTCATATGCAAATACTTTAAGAAAATTGCAACAAACAAAAATCTTTAAAAATTCAGGTCCATTCAGTAACTTGTCAGTTGTTGTGTCTCTCTTTTGTGCAAATATGTTTGTCCATCCTTAGTAGATTGTTGATACTCTTTTCCACTGCTAAACTGAATCCATTTTACCAGTTCTTTGATCTATTCAGCTTTCAAGTCTTGAGGTTCTTCAAGGAATGAAATGAGAATGGAAAACATTGAGTGACCTGTTTGGCTCCTGCTGTCCATGGTGCACAGGCTTTTCAGCTCTATGACAGGATTTACCCAAAATGAGATACCTTAGTGCTGAAAGTCTCTGTTATATTTCTGTCTATAGATGATAAATCTGTGGACACCATGAAGTTTGGGCTGTAGAGGCATTCACAGAAACATTTCAGAAGTCTGCTTTTACTAATCATCATTATTCCATAAAAATGTCAACCTCTTCCCCCAACCCTGATCCCATATGCACTTGATCACAATCTTCTGCTTTTCATCAAATGAGGCCCTGGTTAAGTTTGTCCTTTTGCCCCAGAACAAGTCACCCAAGTTCAGGGGTACGTTGCAATAGGGCAGAGAGAGAAGCCTGTATTGTATCTGTACTTTTTCCAACCTCAAACTGGCATCCAGCCTGATAGATTGAAAACAGTGTGTGAACTTGTGATCTCTTAATTTTTGAAATGGGGACAGAACATGAAACTCCCTCCATTGTGCCCAGTTTTCATTTTTTAACTGCTCATTCTTAGGAAATGAGCTTTCCCACCTCTACTTTGTTCTGAGTTCTAGGTTGTGAGACTGTATTAAGGAAATCAGGTGTGAAAAAAATCATACCAACCTCAGCAGTCTGCCTATGAAATAGTGAGAGATAATGTGTGATGAATTCAAGGAAGCTGAAGGTGGGCATGCCAACCAGTTTGGGTCAGAGCAGAAAAAAATTTCAGAGCAGTAAACTTCCTTCGAAATCTCAAATGATCTCAACTGTGGCACTCATCACCTTTAATCCTCTGATGCTGCTGATATTCTGTCAATGGCTAAATGTGATTTATTTCATTTTATTTTTTTATTTACTTTATTTCTTTTCTGCATAGCAAAGGAATTTGCTTCCCATAAGAGAATTCAAAACCTTCTTTGTCCAAAGTGATTTACATTTTGTGATCCTTCCCAGAGAAGAGTTAACCACTCTTAATCTAATTGTCAAACATTCTGAAGGATAGCCACAACTGGGGTGGCAGGAATCAAAACAGTGCATGTGTGTGTGTGTGAGAGAGAGAGAGAGAGAGACAGAGAGAGAGAGAGAAAGTATCCTGTTAAAGCAATGCAGGTTCAACCATTATTTTGACAATGCAACCAGTTTGATCTGGCAAAATCAAATGCATTTTACATGGGCTAAAGACAGATTTCCTGAAACAAAGGGAGACTCAGCTGCTGCAGACAGACAGTGTTTATCTTGAAATTGTAACTGGCTAGAGATGGGGCTGAATCAGCTTTCAACTATGAAACTATGAGGTTTTCACACATTTTCCCCTTTAAAACCTCCACTTGTATATTTGTTTAATCTCATTTGCCTCACTTTTGATCTATGGAGGCCAGGGATGATGATGAAGCAGGACTGCAATGAGTATAATAATAATTATATCCCTTCCCTGAGAACATAGCCAGAGGAAGCCAGTTTTTTTCTTTAGCACTGGTCAAAACCAAACAACATTTCTTGAAAATAATTCAGAAAATTTCTCTCTCCTGGTTTTTTTGTTGAAATTTCAGGTGGAACAACAAACTGCTGAAGACATGGGATGGTGTGACACCAAAACTACTCTGCCCCACAATCAAGCCCTATGGGCCAAATTCTCATTTCACTGTAGTTTTTAATCAGTTCAATGGAGTTACTCATGATTTACACCCATGTAAGTGAGGTACAAATCAGATCCAGAGATGTTGAGTTGCAAGAATTCACCATCTCTCAATTTCAGTACCTAATTCACTAATGAGTCCCTGGCAATATCTTCACTTGCCCTCACTGAAGCCACTTAATGTCCCTCAATAACAGAGTGTGCTGACCTTTTTAGAGAAGGCTCAGGTTAAGCCCCCTTACCAGGATCAAGGCATTCTGGGGGATGTAGTTTCCAGAGGGACTGATGTAAACTGCAGGCATTACAGTAAAACAATATGAAGCGTTTTACCTACATGGCTTTCTAATTTGTTTTTAAAATAATGTGTTTGAACTTAGATTTAAAAATATGTTGGTGATTTACTGCACTAAAAGTTGAATTTCAGAAAAGAGAGAAAGTGAGGTGGAGTGGAAGTGGAGGATTGTGTGATAAACCAAAGTGAAAGGAAGGAATTTTGAGGAAGGATCTGGAGGGAAACAGTGAGAGAATGTATTATTTCAGGCTTCAGGAGGGCTTTGCAGGGCATGAGGGCAGATTATGAGAAGAGATTAATAAGAATGGGACTTAGTCATCTCTTTTCCAACCTGTAAAGGGAGGATATGATAGAGGTCTATAAAATCATGAGTGCTGTGGAGAAAGGAAATAAAGAAGTGTTATTTATTCCTTCTCATGACACAAGAACTAGGAATCACCAAATGAAATTAATAGGCAGCAGGTTTAAAACAAACAAAAGGAAGTATTTCTTTACACAACTCACAGTCAACGCATGGAAAACTTTGCCAATGGATGTTGTGAAGGCCAAGATTATAACAGGGTTCAAAAAAGAACTAGATATGTTCATGGAGGAAGGGTCCAGCAATGGCTATTAGCCAGGCTGGGCAGAGATGCAAAACCATGCTCTGCAGTGTTCCTAGCCTCTGTTTGCAAGAAGCTGGGAATGGGTGAAAAGGGATGAATCACTTGGTGATTAGCTGTTCTGTTCATTCCCTCTGAAGCATCTGGCATTCGCCACTGTTGGAAGACAGGATACTGTGCTAAATGGACCATTGGTCTGACCCAGTGTGGCTACTCTTGTTTCTCATAGACTGTAATTAAGTAACTCCTTAAGCTTCTTTTTGTTAAGCAAAGTGAACTGAGCTCTTTGATTCTATCACTATATGGCATGTTTTCTAATCTTTAAATCATTCTTGTGGCTCTTCTCTGAATGCTCTCCAATTTATCAACATCTTTCTTGAATTGTGGACATCAGAACTGGACACAGTATTCTAGCAGCAGTAACACCAGACCCAAATACAGAGGTAAAATATCCACCTTATTCCTACTCGAGCTTCCCCGTTAATGCATCCCATGATCACATTAGCTCTTTTGGCCACAGCATCACACTGGGAGCTCATGTTCATTTGATTATCCATCATGATCACCACATCTTTTTCATAATCACTGCTTCCCAGGATAGAATCCCCAAACCTGTAAGTATGGCTACATTCTTTGTTCCTAGAAGTATACTTTTACAATTAGCTGTATTAAAACACATATTTTGGCAGGGATGGTGTCCCTAGCCTCTGTTTGCCAGGAGCTGGGAATGGGCGACAGAGGATGGATCACCTGAGGATTGCCTGTTCTGTTCATTCCCTCTGGAGCAACTGACTTTGGTTACTGGGACAGGATGCTGGGCTGGATGGACCTTTGGTCTGACCCGGTATGGCCATTCTTATTGTTTGCTTGTACCCTATTTATAACTGTTCTCTTCATTGTTTACTACTCCCACAATTTTTGTGTCATCTGCAAATTTTATCAGTGATAATTTACTGTTTTCTTCCAGGTCATTGATCAAAATGCTAAATAGCATAAGGCCACGAACTGATCCCTGTGGGCCCCCATTAGAAACACATCTATCAGAACATTTTGAGACCTACCAGTTAGGCAGTTTTTAATCAATGTAATGTATGCCATGTTAATTTTATATTATTCTAGTTTTTTGATCAAACTGTTGGCAGTAGCAAGTCACAACCTTTGCTTTCTTTCAGTCTTCTAGAACTTCCCTAGTTCTCCAAGACTTATTGAAAAAGAACATTAATGGTCCAACAAGCACCTCAGCCACCTCTTATACAACTCTTGGATTCAAGTTATTAGGACCTGATAATTTAAAAAATGTCTAATGTTAGTAGCTTCTACTTAACATCCTCCAGAAATACTAATAGAATTGAAAGAGTATTATCATAAGAACATAAGAACATAAGAAAGGCCATACCGGGTCAGACCAAAGGTCCATCTAGCCCAGTATCTGTCTACCGACAGTGGCCAATGCCAGGTGCCCCTGAGGGAGTGAACCTAACAGGCAATGATCAAGTGATCTCTCTCCTGCCATCCATCTCCATCCTCTGACGAACAGAGGCTAGGGACACCATTATTACCCATCCTGGCTAATAGCCATGTATGGACTTAGCCACCATGAATTTATCCAGTCCCCTTTTAAACATTGTTATAGTCCTAGCCTTCACAACCTCCTCAGGTAAGGAGTTCCACAAGTTCACTGTGCGCTGCGTGAAGAACTTCCTTTTATTTGTTTTAAACCTGCTGCCTATTAATTTCATTTGGTGACCCCTAGTTCTTGTATTATGGGAATAAGTAAATAACTTTTCCTTATCCACTTTCTCAACATCACTCATGATTTTATACACCTCTATCATGTCCCCCCTTAGCCTTCTCTTTTCCAAACTGAAGAGTCCTAGCCTCTTTAATCTTTCCTCATATGGGACCCTCTCCAAACCCCTAATCATTTTAGTTGCTCTTTTCTGAACCTTTTCTAGTGCTAGAATATCTTTTTTGAGGTGAGGAGACCACATCTGTACACAGTATTCGAGATGTGGGCGTATCATGGATTTATATAAGGGCAATAATATATTCTCAGTCTTATTCTGTATCCCCTTTTTAATGATTCCTAACATCCTGTTTGCTTTTTTGACCGCCTCTGCACACTGCGTGGACATCTTCAGAGAACTATCCACGATAACTCCAAGATCTTTTTCCTGACTCGTTGTAGCTAAATTAGCCCCCATCATGTTGTATGTATAGTTGGGGTTATTTTTTCCAATGTGCATTACTTTACATTTATCCACATTAAATTTCATTTGCCATTTTGTTGCCCAATCACTTAGTTTTGTGAGATCTTTTTGAAGTTCTTCACAATCTGCTTTGGTCTTAACTATCTTGAGTAGTTTAGTAGCATCTGCAAACTTTGCCACCTCACTGTTTACCCCTTTCTCCAGATCATTTATGAATAAATTGAATAGGATTGGTCCTAGGACTGACCCTTGGGGAACACCACTAGTTACCCCTCTCCATTCTGAGAATTTACCATTAATTCCTACCATATGATGATACTATGTGATTTTTGGAGGAAAAAAATACAGAACAGAAATATTGATTGAACACTTCTAGCTTTTGGTATTATTATTGATAATTCTGCTATTTCCATCCAGTACTGGACCAATACCATGGTCAGGATTCTTTTTGTTCCTAATGTATGAAAAGGAAATACCTTCTTTTTGTTCTTAACTCTGCTGGCCATAGATTGTCCCTGGTGTCGATTGGCTTCCCTTATCAATTTTTTGCAAGTCCTAATATCTGATTGATATATATTACTATCAACTTCCTCTTTTTGCATTATTAATTATTAATAATTATTTGTTTATTATTTGTTATTGTCATTGTTGTTACTATTTATTTATTTATTTATTTAATTTTTCCACTTCGCTTCCTTAAACTAGGTTGATTTTTTCACCAGTATGGCCTTCTTCCTTTGTTATGGGCTTGTGGTTTTTCACCATCTAATAAGATGTTCTTAAATGATTTGCAATTGTCTTTCACCCTTTTTTTTATTAAATTCTTCCTACCAGGTGATTTGGTTCATTTTGTAATAAAGCAGAAAATCAGGCAAGTTCTGAAGGTTTTTTATCTCATCTGTGTTAAGACTTTGTTATGAATCTCTCTTACATATACTCATACAGCATATAATGCCATCTTGGAAAAGAAAACCGTTTTGTGCTCTACAGACAGGTTCAGCCTGAGACACAAGCAACACTTAGATATTGCTTATGGAAGCTCCATGCTGACACAGAGGGCAGCCTGATCTGTCCTTCTCTAATGCCAGGAGCTAGTTGGAACAAGAAAATTGATGCCAACTCCAGATCAGTCCATTTTGACAGTGATCTTAGAAAGAGAATAGATCCATCATCTATTTTTTCTATTGGCATCCCACAAATCTTAAGATCAATGCTATACACACAGATAAGATTTCACTCCCTCTGCTTCATGATGGAAAACAGTGATCATGCTACTGAAAGGGCTAAATTTATGTGACAGTAATTATTCTAAACTAATCAAATATATTAGTTGTTCTCATATACACATACATATTTTATCTATCTATCTATCTATCTATCTATCTATATATATTTGCCAACTCTGCATATGATATCACTATGCATTTGAGGGCTAAATTCTCAATTGTGCTGGAACAAGTTTCAGAGTAGCTGGTGAGGTGGATATCAAAGGTGGCTCTAAAGATAATCCTGGCTGAGGTAGCAAAATTGGCCTTAGTTTCCTTTAACTTCCACCAGATTATAATAGTTTCCCATGGGCCTTTATGCCAGTGATGATTACTGGAAAATGCTGCCCTCCAGCTCCATTTTTTTTACTCCCAGCACACCCTCTCTTTTGCTCGGCATACTGCCTATGCCAATGAAGTGAGGTGGGGAAAATGTAGAGCCAGCTATGCTGATTTTCCAATAATCAACGATCCCTCTCACATTGGGGGAAACCAAAGTCTTTTTGCACCATTCTGGTAGCACAAAGCCAGGATCTGGCTTCTACTGCACTCATGGCTGTAGTAGCTGAGGTGTCATGTGTACATAATTATATTTGTATCTTCTGTATTAAATGGATGTGGGGGAGGTGGGGGGGGAGGGGAGCAGCAACAGTTAATGGAGCTTATAAGATGCGCCAATGACTTACTAACTGCATGGTCTTATAACTACTACCCTTATCCATCCTCTCCTCTCTGCTTCCCCCCAGTTTTGTTTGTCTATGATCCTCACTATTTGTGTCATATTGAATTTCGATTGTACTTTCTCCACAAGAGGGGAATGTCTTGTTTCTTGTTTTCTGAGGCACCAAGCTGACGGAGAGGGCCAAATCCTCAGCTGGTGTAAATCAGCATAGCTCCATTGAGTTCACTAATTTACACCAGCTAAGGATCTGGATCATAGTATCTATATCTCTTTCTGTGTTGTATAGTGTTTGGATATCTTCTCTGATGCCTGCATTAGTTTAACAGACAGCTATAGAAACTTTCCATTTTTTCAATTATAGAGGAGGTCATTAAGGGTATAGTCTTGAGAAAATACAGAAAGAAACATAGAAACAGCTCCTAAGATCATAAATGTTCTTAATTATACACCATGTCCTTAGTGTAAAGAATTTCCTTCAGGTCATTCTGGCTCTTTTATCAGAATAAATCACCATCATCCTCTACTCACTTGTGCATTCAGTTCATGACATAATGGTGTCAGAGGTGGCACAGACTATATACATAGGCAGTGAAATTCCAGCACAGTGACTCAGATTGTGTCTACAGCTGCCAAGCAAACTGCCATAGACATTTGCCAGAAAAGGCCTGTTTTGGAGAGGAATTAGGTACTAATGTAGAGAGGTAAATGGAGCAATAGCTTAGTGCACCCACCTTTCAACCCTACATAACTAGATTCAAAGACTTTGGTCATAACCCAAAAAGGGTTTGACTGCCTCAGATTGAGGTGCATTGCTAGAGCTGCTTAGACTACAATTGCCATAGCACAGTTTGTTGCAATTAAGGCCCAAAGTAAGTGAGGTTCAAAACCACACAGGAGAAGGTTACACACCACATGCCCATTCTATACATGGATGTGCACTGCTGATTTTACATATTGATTATTAAATAGCTAGTCAATGAGGAAAAACAAGAAACAATATATAATAATACTGCATTCTAACACATATCTGCACAGAGTATTTTCCTTCTCAGTGACAATATACAGTGTTAATGAAATATACCTAGACATGTATGAGTCCTTTGACGTTGTATCACATGACATTTAAACTAGAATGATAGAAAATTCACCAGAAACACATTAAATATTTTAAAAGCTGGCTAACTGCCAGGTCTCAATATGCATGCAGTGTAGTTGTTGCCATGTCAGTCCCAGGATACTAGAGAGACAAGATGGGTGAAGTCATATCTTTTGTTGTTGAGTGACAAGCTTTCGAGCCACCCTGAGCTCTTCTTCAGGCACTTGAAGGACTTCAAAGTATAATTGTAAACAGAAAACCATCATCAAGCAGATGTGTTTCCTTCGGTCCCACAAGGATCAGTTCTTAGACCTATGCTATGTATCCTTTTTATAAATAATCTGGAAGAAAACAAAATTATCACTGATAAACTTTGCAGATGACATGAAGATTGGGCAAGTGATAAATAAGAAAGTAAACAAGTAACTTTTACAGAGCAATCTGGATTGCCTTGGTAGTCTGGGCACAAGCAAACAACATTTGTTTAAATACAACTAGGAACAAAGTCCATACTTACAGGATGGGAGAACTCTATCCTGGGAAGCAGTGACTGTGAAAAAGATCTGGTGGTCATTGCGGATAATGACCTGAACGTGAGTTCCTAGTATGGCACTATGGCCAAAATGGCTAATTTGATCCTTGGATTTATTAACAGGGAAATATTGAGAAGGCATAGAGAGGTTACAGTACCTCAGAATTTGGCAGTGATGCAAACACTAGTGGAATATTGTGTCCACAAGTTAAGAAGGATGTTGCAGTATTGGAAAAGATTCAGAAAATAACCATGAAAATGATTAAGGAGATCATTTTATTTGGTTTATCATAAGGAGGTTAAGGGCTGACTTAATCACACTACTTATATAGGGACCAGATAATGTACTCTTACTGTGTTTAGCATGTGGACAGGAGTGATGCCATTTTCTGTCTTAAATTGTGACATGTATTGTAGTGTATTTAAACCAAGATCTGGAATTACGTGGTCAAAAACAAATTAAACTGTAGCCAGAATGTGCCTGGTTTTGTCCTAATCTATATTAGATGCTCAAGAGCGACAGATACTTTAAGAATGGGACTAAAATCAGAATAGATAAGTATATAAATGTTGATGGGATGTACATTGTATAATCATGTACAAAGGATATAATGTCTGTTAATTTTGGGTTACCTGGGGAATTAACTGATGTTCAGGTGTCATCCAGAGAACAGAATACCAAACAAGCATTAAACCTGTGTTCTTGTTCCTTTGTGTTGCCAGCTTCACATGTGCAGTACTGTTGGGTTCTGAACCTAAAGGAAACTAATGCTGGATCTAAGACAGGCTACTGGTTTCTTTTCTGACCTGGAACATATTCACAGACTGAATTTTGCATTTTGTACTCTTTGATAATGTGCTTTCCAGACTAGCAGACAAAGGTAAAATAGAAACAATGGCTGGAAGCTGTAGCTAAAAAAATGCAGACTGGAAATAAGATATCATCACTGTTAAAAAAAGCTAATTAACCATTCAAAACAAAATTAACAAGGGTTATAGTAGATTCTTCATCACCGGCAATTTTTAAACCAAGATTGGATTTTCCCCCCCTAAAAGATATGCTTAATTCAAACAGCAATGTAATTCAAAAAAAAAAAAAGATATCAAGTTAGTTCAATAGTGTCTATTTTTCACAAACCCTTGCTGACTAGCATTACATTATGTTTCCCTTCTTTAATTATTTATTAATCAAGTCTCATATCAGCCGTTCCATTATTTTATCCTGGATTGACAATCATCCAAAATTTAGGGTGTGTGTCCAGATTGAACCTTCTGCAGTTCCTCCTGTTTCTAATTAAATAATGAAAGAAAAAGGAACCCAATGAGCAATGTGAGATGTTGCTTGAGCTCTTTCCTTGAATAAAAGGGCAGATTGATAATTAATTTTGTTTAAATACATGGAGATGGAAACAGAAAGCTATTAATCTAGAGACAGGAGAATAGTCATTACCCCCTAATTAGGAATAATTGACTCAGAATTACCTAATCAAAACTTCTAAGAGAATCATTTTTTTACTTTATGTTAAACAAAACCTAAACAAGATAGAAATTTAAACTTGTCTTCTTGAAGCCAACTGAAGTCAAGCCATTGTCTCCCAGGAAGCAATCAGCCAAATTAATCTCTAGTGTTGATAGTCATGCCATTGAAGTGATGCCAGGATGTGGATTTAGCCTCTGTCCAAATGTCTTGTACCTGACCTGTAGCCCTCCAGAATATGACAAGAGTTCATAGCAGCCAATATGGTGATAGCATTTTCCTATTCCCAACCACCTCTGCCAAATGTTAGAAACCATTGGAATGCTAAGGGTTTTCGTACTATTTGATTGTTTTGTTTTTCACAGGGCATATTGCTTCATGGCCAGTTGGATTCAGGTATGAGGACTTAATGTGCTGTTTAGTAAATGTTAAGGTGTCCTGATTTTCAGGAGAGAAAGCACAGCATTGTTATTAAGTGAATGAACACTCAGCTCATTCTGCATCAGCTCAGGCTTCTGGAAGCATCAGCACGGTGGGCATGTTTAGAGATTTACAATGCTTATTTGAATAGTCACTCCCACACTAATAATGCAATATCTATTCCTACAGCTGGGCATTGATACAGTTCAGCCCAAATGCAAGCTATCCTTATTCCCTATCCTCTAACTACTACTGTAAATTGTGATAGAGGGAATCTCCATCGTGCACAATTCTCAACTACACAGGAAATGGTAATCCACTGATAGCTCCCTGAATCACGGCTTTCCTACCATGTTTAGCGGATCTGCACAATTTTCTTTATGTTCAGGTACCTCCATGGCCATAAATGGGATAGGCAACATTAAAGAATAATTTAAGTAATTATCTCACAAGGAACACCAGCAATAATTTTCCACCTAATCAAAATTGTCTTTAATAAGGGAAAACCTGGGTTAAAATAAAATATAAGGGCTTAATTAAAACATGCAATAAGCCAGAACATTCAAATTCAAGGCTACCACTATCAAACTACAAACCACTCTCTTGTGTCTAGTCACCACGTTGGGAGTCTAGGAACATAACTATTCAAATTTTGCTCACTTACCGCTAAATAATGTGTCATTTATTTGTCTGTATTGAGATAGTGAGCTTCTCAAGGCAGAGATTATGCCTTTTTTCCATTTGGAAAATGCACTGAATGTCTTGAACACTTATGTAAATAAATCAAACACATCATTATGATTATAGCTTAGTAGTTAAGGGTGGTCATTTACAATATTTCATTTCTCATGATGTACAGGACTTCAGCCATACAATCCTCACTGGTACTCACAGAGAGTGATTCCCACATATCACTGCATTTTTATGGTTATATACCCTTTAAATACCCATGAAAAAAAAAAGGTGAGAGGATAAGACTGGGGGCCAAATGTTTTTAACTGCTGATGACCTTCTACCTCACTTTAACCTCAGGCAAGTCATTTGACCGCTTTTGTGTGTCAGACACCCAAACTAGGAAATTGGGATAAAAAGAAAGTAGGTCCTCACTGAAAACCAGATGCTGTCTGAACTGAACTTCCCTGAGTAGAATAAACTAAACATAACATCTGATTGTAAGACATTTTCTTGGAAAAAAAGAAAATCATATCTAGGCTGTCAGCTTGGATGACAAATTTCAACCTGACGAGACAGAAAGTAACCAAGGCATAACCTCATTGCCCCCTCAAATAGTGTTTGTAATGGCAGGGGTATGTGAGAAGGATTAACCTTTAACTAGATGTATGTGTTCATATGAAAAGGGCTTGTGTAAACATTTCTGAATCCTTCAGGTGCTGCCAGCAAAGTTGAATCTATGTAGCCCTAGAATGATGGTCTAATGTCCTTTTGAGTTTTGATAATAACACTCTCCATGGCTGGTACTTACGTGGCTAATGGATAAAATTGGTGAAGCTGGAGGTTGTTTGGCTGGGGAAGTATTTCAGCATCCTAGGATTCCTGCAGGTGACAGCAATATGTATGGCTAGGCGGGGTGGACTCTGATCCTGAGATCTGATTGACAGATACTCAAGAGGGAGGCTTTAAACTACTTTTTTGTTTCTCAGATTCAGGCACCCTTTTTGTGCCAATCTGGAGTACATTGGAACATCTCAAAGGTTGTTCTAACTGCATGAGCAGCTCACTGTGTCAAGGACCATTCAAGCTCCAAGAGATCTCCAGGGCATAAGGGAGCATTAACCAAGCCCATTTCCCATAGTCACACCTACTCCATTTCCCTACACCCATCTGAGCCTCCTGAACACTGGGTTGATTTCCCAGTCACCATGGAAGGTGGTTTTCAGCCACCTTTTCACCTGTAAACCAAAAATCTGCTTGATTTTTCCCTGGAGGATAGAGGCCTAAGAGACTGAATTTAACAGATGAAATTTCATCCCTTGAATGGAGGAGAAATGAGAGTTTGGGGTTGGTAATCTCTTTAATTTTCAATCTTTGTCCCGAGGTGGAAAAATGTTTTGTTTTTGTTTTATGTAAGAGCTGATTTATTCAGTACTACTGGCTCATTGCTAAGTATGAGTCCAAGTCCTGGTGGAGACCTTTCAACGAAAAATGCCCGGCTCAGAAGTGACAGTGTTCCCAACTGAGCCATACCATTGGGGAAGTAGTTTGAAGTACCCAAGTGCAGTTACATCAAATTTAGAAGGCAGGTTAAGTTTACCATCCACATTGATTATATTAAAGCACATTGTGATACGATCTGTCTGAAGGTTCTTAGTCAAAACATTTCTAGTCTACAATGGTTTTACAACAGAGCTTAAGCCAGGCATGAATTTGCCCCTGGATGTTAGAAATCAGTGCAGTAAACAGGAGAAAGTCTTGCTAAAAGAAAGGAATTTAATTTGTGTGCAGAAGGATGGATAATAGACATCTGGCTTAGCAGGAATGAACAGCAGCAGCAGCAGCATGAGCAGCAAATTTTGTTGTTATTATTAGCAATTCAAATTCAGGGATCACACTGGTGTTGTATTTGAATCATTCATCAGGGTTCGCTCTGAGGCTAAAACTTTCTTTGTGAAAGTTCTCATAATTTTCAGTCAAAACAGCATTTTTTTCTCTGTATAGAGGGAGGGAAAGGGAAAAAAACAGAGACGGACAAAAACATATCAAATGAGATTGTCCAAGAGTATTAAGATTTTTGATGTTTAAACCATAATTGTAGCATTATTTACAATCTAAAAATTCAGTGCAGTCCCAAGTCTAATAGAAAATTCTAAAATTGCTTTCTTGCAGCCATTTCTCCAGCTTTAATGTGGTTGTGGAGCTTTAGTGATGTGCACACTTGGAAGACTCACTGGCTTTTCATCTTTGCTAATAAGACACAAGCAACCATCCTGTTAGGAACTTTTATACTGTGCTTACTTACAATTCACAGACTTAATTCAAATGTCTACTTCTACTGCTGCTTATGCAAGAATGTTTCATTACTGAATATTCCCTAAGAAAGCCAAATCCAGGTCATGCTGCCTCAGTCACAGCCATGAAGTATTCCTATATCTGAGATATTTCTATTTGCAATTTGAGTTTAACATTGGGAGCTCTCCTTTGCCTTCAGAAACCCCATGTATTCATCCACCAACTTTGCTATGTAAACTCACAACTAAAGAATCCACTCTTCATTCCTGTTATTGATTAGTTGTTTCTAGGAAAATACACAATGTGATAGGGACTTTCTAAATATAACAGAAGACATCCTCTGCCATAAAGACCTTGCATTCTTGAAGCAAAAACAAAAATAAACAGACAAATAAAGGGAATAGTAAAAAGTTAGAGCATATGAGAAAGTATGGTGGTAAATGACCATGTTAAGGAATATAGAGACAAATCCTAGCCTGGCCTATGCATTTGTTCAGGACATAGAAGAGAGTAAGTCAGCCTCATATCCCTCCGAGGACCTTGGGTGTAGGTATGGATGGGTAATCGGGTGTTGTGTACCCCAGAGCACATGCGTAGGGTGTGGAGAATGTTGGGAAGTGAGTGGAAGCTTGGTGACACATCCCCAACACATTGGCTTTTTGCCCTCCCCCCCTTTATGAATTGCACAAATTGGGTTTTAGAATAAACAGAGAACAAGTGTATTAGCTACAAAAAGTAAATTTTAAGTGATTATAAGGGACAGCAAACAGAACAAAGCAGAGTACTGAGAAAATAAAACAAAATATAGAAACTAGGCTTAATACATTAAAGAAATTGGCTACAAATAATCATTTCTAACCTAAATGTTGTTTTATGCAGTTTGGAGAGTTTCTTGAAGGGAAACTGAACTGCTTGCAGCTTAATTCTCCAGGTATTTGTTTCATAGACTGACCTTTCTTGCCTGGGCTCAGCTAAGTTCCTTTGTTTCTTCAGGTGTTTTCAGCAGTCTTTCTTCTTTGAGGGGATACAGTGGAGAAGAGCCTAGATAAAGGTAATAATTGGAGATATACCAATCTCCTAGAATGGACCTTGAAAGGTCATTGAGTCCAGCCCCCTGCCTTCACTAGCAGGACCAATTTTTGCCCCAGATTCCTAAGTGACCTCCTCAAGGATTGAACTCACAACCTTGGGTTTAGCAGGCTAATGCTCAAACCACTGAGATATCCTTCCCCCCTCATTCCCCATGCTTAAATAGCATTTGCATATGGCAGGAATCTGTTGTTTCCCAGTTTGGCCCTCAGACCCTTCCCATGGAAAATTCCAGCATTTCAAGATGGTATCTTGTACCAGGTGACATGATCACGATCACATGACCCTGCAGTGTCAAAGCAGCATCTCCGGAAACTTCTCAGGAAGGAGGGAGATTAGTATCTTCAAAGTCCTATTGTCTTTTCTAATGGCCCATCCAGACTGTTTGCATACTATCTGGTGGATGTTCCTCAGGTGAAAACACAGTTGTAATTATTACATAGTCAATATTTCTAACTTCAGATACAGAAATGATACATGTATACAATTGGATAATCATATTCAGTAAATCATAACCTTTCCAATGATACCTCACATGACCCATCTTGCATAAAACATATCTTAGTTATGCCATATTCATATCATAACAATATTTCTATGAAGAATATGGGACATAATGTCACAGGTAGTATTTCACTCTGACCTGGAACTTACACCATTGAAGTCAGTGGGAGTTTTGACACTGACTTTAATAAGAGCATGATCAGACCTCTGTGAGCAGTACTGTTCATTCAAATGGAACTATTAAGGTAGCCACACACTATTCAGAGGAAAGGAGGTAAAATCTGGCCCCAAATTAATCAAAGTTTATTGCATTCTCAAAACATTATGTACCAGATTGTGCATTTACATTTCCCTGACACCCATTTGCTCTGTACTAACCCATCCAAGCCAGTTCAGAGGTGCCGGCCAATGTGTTGGGGATGTGTCACCAAGCTTCCACTCACTTCCCAACATTCTCCACACCCTACGCATGTGCTCTGGGGTACACAACACCCGATTACCCATCCATACCTACACCCAAGGTCCTGTGAGGGATATGAGGCTGACTTACTCTCTTCTATGTCCTGAACAAATGCATAGGCCACATTGAGGGAGGAGGCAAATTTCATGAGCTTATGCTGTATAGATCTCTACACAGCGCAAGACAATATAATTTTGGGTTTAAACTCACGGGTGTGTGCACCTGAGTGCTGGGCAGTCCCTGAGCTGAGTCCTCTCACACAAAGCTGATTGCAGACTCTGTGTGATTCTACAGCTGTACCTGTGTGTGTTCTGGAAGGGGGCTTAAGAGCCTGTCACAGCAGCACAGTGTAAGTGGAATCCAGGCTGGGACAGGGACAGGTGGGCTCATTGAGACCCCAACACATCAGTTGGCACCCTGGAAAGGGGGGTTTAACCCATCACACTACCCAGAATGAATAAAGGTGGCTGAATTTGACCATTTGTGAATGTAGAACTTTCCACTTATTTTACACTGCCCAAAGTGTTCGGTTTCTGATCTAGTTCAGGTTTTTGTATTGACAATGAACATGTGGGGTGTCTGCTGTCCACAGACTCAAGCAAACCACACTGCATCAGTTTACATTTGATTCAGCGTTTGAAGGTTTTCTTCATAATCATAAGGACCGGAGACTTAATAGCGACAAAAAACTTAGATCCTGGAACACAATTATGATGCAATTTTAAAATAATCTGCTATTATGCATCAATGTACATGCCTACATAATCATAATATATAAAGTGCCCTGACCCTCATATATAAATAAATAAATACCTGAGCTATTTAGGAATTGGCAGATACATCTGTTCTCCATCTAAACTGAACTGTTCTTGAATTAATTTTGCATCTGCATCTTAGCCATTTTAGCATTCTGAACTGCCATTGGTTAGCAATATTTATTTTGAGGCTTTTCATAAGTCAACTCCATTCATGCATAGCTCCAAATTATTACAAATAAGAAATATTTGCTTTCCAGTCACTGTGTATCTATATGCATGTGGTATTCAGCTCACTTCCACTCTGACATACTTTCCTACATTGTTGATTTTAACTTATCTCAGGATATACCTCCCAAAATAGTTAAATATTTCATATTCTGTGGACCTCTCAGGTCCATTATAACTGAAGTCCATCAAGCTATATTTACTGGTGATTGTTTTTCTCCTAATGTAGGAGACCTGATCTCAGCTTTAAATGATACAAAGCCCGGTATTCTCCAGGTGACAAAAACTCCATGCATGGTGATTGTACAGCTGCAACTCAAGAAGGGGTAGGAGATGACAATGTGGGTTTGTGCAATGACCTACCTCTGGTTTGAATTACTGGATTAGGTCAGAGGTTTTCAACCTTTTTTTATTTGTGAACCCGTAAATATTTCAAATGGAGGTGCAGACCCCTTTGGAAATCTTGGATATACTCTGAGGATCCCTCAGTGTCCGCAGACCACAGGCTGAAAACTACCAGATTAGGTCATAAGAGAAAATGGGTCTGGTGGATTGGATACTAGATCTAACCACCTCATGTGTCCACTTCAAAAAACAGTCACATAATCTGGCACACTTTCAATAAGATCTGTGTCCAAGAGAGGCCAAGGCAGACTGAAATAACAAGGAAGTGTTATGGGTCAGGAATGAGGTATATTGGCAGTTGTCATATGAGTTCATAATGCCATGTTATTTGGCATTTAGTCTGAAAAATGAATTTGATCAGTCTTTCATAATGCACCATGTAGTGCAATAAATTCACCATGCAGATAAGCAATGAAACTACATGAAGCTTTTAGATATGCCACTCATTCAGTATATTAATCAACATCCTCACATTTTGTATCATTAATTTTAATTTAAAAAATGAAATAAATCAGAATGCTCTTAGGATTTATCTGATGTTCCATGGGTTCCCTTCTGTTTAATTTTTAATCTCCAAACATAATATTTTTTTAGGATATGATTCCCCATTTGTGTGCCAAAGGTGATACACAGTAAGCACGCACATTGAATAAGGAATACGCAGGAAGGTAAGTGTTGTCTTCTCTGGGAATAAGCGGGAAGGTAGGTGTTGTCTTATCTCCCCAATCACCATACCCAATTTCTTCTTTAAGCTGCATAAGATTCACTCATAAAATTCCTCCTTACCACTGAATTGTAAAAACAAATGCCAGAATATGTGGCAGATTGGGCCCTTGGGAAAAACAGTTAATCTAAAAACATCTAAGATTAAAGATCAGAAAGAAATGAGTGACTCCAAATATCTAGTTATCTGCATGTTTCATTTAGGGATGGGCAGCCTCATTTATATAAAATAACTAACCCAAGCCTTCACCCCAAACATTCAGATCAAACCCAAACTGAACCTTCTGTGAAGTTAAAAAAAAATGTTTAACTTAAGGAACTGAACTTTGGCGGCTTTCTAGAAGCAAACCTTAGTCTGGACCCTGTGAAGCCTTATTTCATATGAGCCATAACTGACATGAACAGGACTATTCACATAAGCAAAGATTTCTTGCATGAGTAAAGGTGTGTATGATCAGACACTACTGCAGTACATAATGTTGTGCAGCCATTTTGTGTGCCTCTTTCTGTAGCCCTTACTCACATGAGGAGTTCCACTGCAGTCAAGGGAATCCCAAATGAAAAGTCTCAGGAACAAATTGTTTTTTCAATGTGGCTTCTATTAAATAGTGGATGTCACTAAAGAAATGAATATTTAATGCTTCATGCTTTCTACCTTTTCCGAAGTATTGCATTCTGCATTCTAAGAATGGAAAATACCATTGTTATTTTGACTATTGAGCGCTATCATTGTCAATAATCAACAGTAGTTTTCACTGGCAATTGCCAGACAGATGTTTTACATTATATTTCACTTTTTCAGATGCTCATGGCAATTCGCTGGAAAATAAACAAAAAACTCTTTTGGGCTAAAGCTTTCCATGTTTGGGACCAGATCTTCAGTTGATGTAAATCAGTGTAACACCATTAATTTCAATCGAGCTATGCCAGTTTTCACCAGCTAAACTGGCATACATGTAGTCTCTGGGTTAAAGTAGATTTTGTGTGTGTGTGTGTGTGTGTAAATGCTTTCTTTTAATTTAAGGAAATTTATTTCAATTATTTTTGAGTTCGGGAAGGGTGAAAAATATTTAAATGCTTACATTGTAAAGGATTCTAGAACAATTCCCTCCCCTCCCCCCCCAGGGCGTGGCTACCACAAAATTGGCTGAAGTGTGAAATGGTGGAGGGAAGGAGTAGACTAAAAATAAAATTGTTAGAAAGGTTTGGAAAATCAAGCTCAGTGGAAATCTGATGAGATTTTTAGCAGTGTTACAAATTCCCTACACCTTTTGCATATCTTATAGGGAACAGGAAAACCACACGTTCTCTGCCCTTGGTCTGACAGGCGCAGAGGCTGCTGCTTTTAAACTACTGGTTGGATTATTTGCATGATAGACTTTGTAACTGCCTCTCTGAAACTCACCCAGCAAAGTGCTTCAAAAATTGATTTAACATCAGGCACAAGAGAAAACTGCAAGTAAAAACAAAATGTGGATCCATGATTTTAGATTCTCTACAGTGTTCTGCAAATTCTACACTTCCATTAACAAAGATATTACATGTATGTCTTGTTGCATTGCAAATGCACACTGATACAGTTTACCTAGTCATTCAGAGAACTGTCTCCAACCAAAGAACAGCAGCACAAAAGGTGGGATGAAACCTTTCTACATCTCAGTCACGTAATCTTCAAAGCCTAAGTGGAAGCCTTGAAATGTTGAACCCTGCCAAAATATATCTTTCTCTTGCTCTCTCACTCTATCCTTATCTTGATTAGGAAAAGTGGAAGTTCAGGTCAGGTTTATGTTACATGATCTAGCTAAACTGCAGTCAAACTTGACCAGTTTTCCTAGTGTGGATGCACTTTTAGCTTGATTTCAGCAGATCAAGTTGCAGGCTAAAATAAAAGCTGTTGCCTGGCATGTATCTGCACTAGGAAAGGAGTCTAAATTTAGGTTGGGCTTAGTTTGTAAACCTTATCCTAAACTCACCTTTATCTTAGTCAAGATAAGGCCTCAGTCTTTCTCTCCCCCACCATTCATTTTAAGCTGAAGGGGGCAGAAATGGAAATGTAATTTAATAAACTATATCAACACAATACTAAAGTTAAGTTTGTGCACTGTAGCCAAATTAATGTTGTTAAAGGAGACACATAACTTCTGTGTTTACTGACTCTTCACAGTTTTAAATTTCCTATATTAACATATAAAATAGTAGGTTTTGCATTTATAATGCCTCAGTCCTGCAGTGGTACCTGTGTGGGTATATCTTTGTAGTCCTAAGGAGATCATTGAAGGATTGGGGCCTTATTTTACACACTTAAAATAAAATAAACACAAAGATCCTTCAGTAGCATAATGCCCAAAGGCCTAATGTTCATTTTCAATCTTGAGCAGTAACATTAGGCAAAGAAAGATGCATTCTTTTTTTCTGAAATTTAACATGAATTTATTGTTTCAATCAGTCCACCATCTTTTCAGAGTTCTTTATAGTGACTAATTCTAAAGCAGACATTGCATTTATTCTGTATTATGAATAAAAGTCCAACAGAAAATCAGGAACAACCATGTTAATATGAAATAATCAAATTGTATACACCACTATCTCGATATAACGCCACCCGCTTTAACTCAAATTTGGATATAATGCGGTAAAGCAGTGCTCTGGAAAGGCAGGGCTGCGCACTCTGGTGGATCAAAGCAAGTTCAATATAACACGGTTTCACCTATAACACAGTAAGATTTTTTGGCTCCCAAGGACAGCGTTATATCGAGGTAGAGGTGTACTATAAAATATTTTCTTCCATAATTCCTTTATTTGGGACTTGTATGATGTCACAAAGACAAGAAACAATAAATGTGGGCCAGACACTCTTCCTGATAATGAGTATTACCCTTACTGAACAAGTAAACTCACTGACTTTAATGAGACTACTTGAAACATAGGGTATTATTCCACTTAACTAAAATAGTCGCAACCTAGCCCTTTTTTAAGACAGTGTATTTGTTAACAGAAAGCACACTCTCAACTCCTGTAGGTTAACTCATCCATCAAGAAAGAAACCCTTCTTGAACTGACATACTAGAATCACTGACTGGGATACAGTGGTAATTGTAATCTTAAAGTCATTCCAGTGATTGGACATCACTGATTCATTTTATAAAAAAAATTCAACCTATTATGCAAATAAAAATAATTTGCAGCTCCATATGTTCACCAATAGATGGCGCTAACATTTTGTACATTCATTTCTTAATGAGTAGAGCCTGCTGAAATTTTTAACAATTTTATATCTTGACACATAGTTATGATGTGTGTGTGTGTGGGCATGGACATTTCAAACCATAATAGAACTGGTCTAAGTTCCCCACCCCCAAATGTCAACCAAAAAAAGTGAAAGAAAAATGTGACCGAATTTTCATTAATTTGCAACAGGAGAAAACAGGCTGATTCATGTTTGCTGGAGATACGAATTTATAGTCTTCTTTTGTAATGTTGGACAAGGCCTATGCATCATTTAAACCACCCTTAAACTCTTTATGGTGGATTTCAGGGAGTTAAATGGTACATGGGGCTTTACACAGGACCACTTCTCTGGAGTGAATTTATTCTTAATATGGTTGCTAAGTACTTAAAAAATTGGGACCTAGAGCCCAAGCTGTACCCCAACCCTGAATGTCTACACCACAATTAAACAGCCCATTAGCCTGAGCCTAAGTCAGCTGGCATGGGCCAATCACAGTTGTCTATTTGCAGCATAGACATACCCTTAGCGATCAGCTTGTTTTTAATCTGCAAGCCATAGGCAGCTATTGAGCTATCAGATTAGTTATTTTGTGTTTAAAAGGAAGTTTGGATAGAGCTGCTTTGAACTTTAAAGAAGCTCAGAAATTCTCTTGTGTTCATAAATCTTTCACTGCTGCATTTGTTTTGCTGTCTAAGTTACTGGTGTTTTCATTTCCATCAATGCTTCCATATATGACAGGTGGTGTTTGGGTTGAAAATGAGTACATACTGTACAGGAAAGTTGGTGGATGGGGGATGAGAGAAGGAGAGAGAATGGATTTTTTAACAGTTTTTTCAAACTTTCTTATATTGATTTAGGGTTTGATATATAGAACCTGGCAAGCAAAACATAACATTCAAGCAAAAAATACATCCAGAGAGATACAGGGACAATTAGTCAAACTCAGTCACGAGCATGTTTTCCAGGACCTACTTTACATGTGTTGGTTGATGAGCAAAAGCACATTTCAGGCACTGCATGAGACCAGCACCAGCACTTCAGAAGATCAGGCCCTATCTAAATGACTTGGACTTTGAACCCATGGAAGAGAGTCAAAGAGAGCCTTATTACTCACCTATACACGAGCAACCTGGGGAGGGGAGCTGGGCAACATGTGCGGACTCTGGAACAGATAAAGATCTAGAAATGGGCTTAAATTGTTTATATTAAGTAGTAATTTTGAAGGTGTTTTTGAATATGTATTTACTGTTTTTATTTTTGTTAATTGGTGTATCAATTATTGAGTATTGCCAACTCCAGCGAATCCAGAATCATGAGGCAGACCTCCAAAATCATGAGACAGGCTTAAAAATCATGATTTTGTTAAAAAAATACATTCTGGGCTCTATTTTTAGCCTTGAGCTCTTTGAGCCTTTAGGGTGTATTGGGGGTCACACCCCAAGCTTTTCTCCATAACCCTGAGGGCTAGAAACTAACTGTAACATCAAAGATTCTGAAGGAATGATGCAAGACCATATTATCTAAAAATCCAATAATGCAGCCAGAGCCATCGGACCACAGGGCCTGACTCCTAGAGAGCTGGTGATAGGCAGCAGCATCCACTGAAAGAAGACTTTGTTTCAATCCCCATTCCTCCAACCTGTCTCTCAAATCACACCCACCTGCGACCTGCAACCCAGCTAAGGGGGCGGGAAGGGAAGCCCATTAGATTCCCTTAAAAATGAAAGCTGGGATTCAGACATATTCACATGACTCCAGAAGCCTGAGCTTTTAGGGAAAAAAAACATACTGATAAGTAATCACTGGAGCAACCTGTAGGGAACTGTGAGGAAGGAGCACATATTGCAGGTTAGAAGAGGTTGAAGAAGCCACCAGGAAGACAAACTATGCACACATGTAGTTGTGACATCTTTTTCAATAGTTCTTTCAGTAAAAAGTCAATTTAGTTCTATAAGCATAGAGTCTTCTTATATTATCCAGCACCTGGTACATGAAATACTTGTGGTAAAATACCAATAGCTGGCAACATTGATTATGTAATCAGCGCTCCTATAAAAATAAGGTGGGACACTTTATTTTAGGTAGTAGTAGTAGTAGTAAGAGTGGTAATAGTAATGCTTCTAGTCCTTATGGTTGCAGATGTGACCCAAGAGCACACAAAAGTTTCAGAAACCAGAGAACAAATAAAAATCCATATTTAGAATGTATTAAAATAAAGGCTTATGACTTTTGAACTAGTGTCATGATTTTTTAATTGCTTAGGGTTGACAGTAACATGAACACATTTTATATATATGTGGATTGTTCTTCAGGTGTGTTAAAGGTAGTGAGGAGACTGGGGAAGACAGGTGAAACATACTGTCACCCTTATGTAAAGTAGGTGATAACAGAAAGGAAAATACAGCAACAATAAAAGGGAACAACAGTCTATAAAACTTTACTCAGCCTAAGTTTTTCATCAATCAGCATTTCTCCTAAAGGACAGTAAGATATTTGTACATAAACATTTTTGGTACAACCAAATAAAAAGAGAGAATCAATTTTCTTTAAGACCCAACAAAGTAATTTTGGAAAAGGTTTTAGTCCTGACACCAGATGTACAGATATAGATGTGTTTTAAAATAACATGAGAAAAGTAATTATGCAACAGCGGCTAAAATTATTTTGTGACACACTTCAGAGCCAAAGCCCATTATTTTAGCACTTTGCACATAATGTGAGCAAGTTTTGTCCCTTGATATTGTTTCCCTACGTATATTTATAGTAGTTGTTGTAAGGTGGCTCCCACAGAGCCAGAAGCTGACCATAAATAAAATCAGAATTCAGCATTTACTAGTTGCAGGTAAAATTAAACATGAGTTATGCTGTGGACCAATATAAGGGGTGACATGTAGTTGTGCATCCCAGGAGGAGCCATGGGAAAAAATTCTGACAAGAGAGGCACAATTTCTTCTCTGCTCCCATCATGTGGTTGGGTGTAAAGAAAGAGTAATCTTTTTTAGGTTTTGACCAATAGCAGTTTGTTACCCTTCCCTATGCGCTCCCTACATTTCTACACACATACTGTTCCTATCTAGTAGTTGGAGAGAGGCCAGTGAAGAACATGCTTAGCTGAAATCATACTTAATCTCAGGTCTGTTCAGAGACACTGTAAACACGCTGACGCACCCCTGAGGTGCCTCCTGCTGGTCTCTCAGGGAATTAGCTTGATTTCCAGCCTCGAGAGTGCCCTCTGCAGGTCGGTGATCCGTCTGTCCTCTGGCCCCGTGTCCCTCCCAGGATCCCAGTGCCCCTATCTCTGGGTGCTGCCCCCTGGCAGTAACCCCTCCAATCTGGGTCTCCCCTCCCTGGGGAACCCCCAACCCACTATCCCCACTTTGCCTCAGTTTTGGCTACTGCTCAGTCATTGTCTATCCCCATGCCCTGGGGCAGACTGCAGTATCAGTCTACTCATTACTGGCAAGGAGGGTTTGGACCTGCTGCCTTGGCCTACCCCTGGGCTTCCCTCTGCAACCCCCAGTACCTGTTAGCCCAATGCTAGGCCGCAGCCTGGGTCTTTTCAGGCTGGAGCTCCCCAGCTCATTTGCCTTTCCCCAGCCCTGCTTCACTCAGGTACCTTGTGTCTAGCTCCCTGCAGCCAGACCCTTCTCCCTCTACAAACAGAGGGAGACTGACTGGGCTTCTGGCTCACAGCCTCTTATAGGGTCCAGCTGGGCCTGATTGGAGCATGGCCACAGCTGAGCCTACCCTCCCTAATCAGCCCAGGCTTCTTGCCCCCGCCACAGCCCTCTCCTAGGCTGTTTTAAGTCCTTCAGGGCAGGAGCAGGGGACCACCCTGCTACAAACACCCACTGTGTGGTCATTCATTGTCTCCTTTTTTATCCTGTGTACTTGATAGTGGGTACACAACATGCTTGAAACATACTACCAACAGTTGCAGAGGACTAAACCCATGCTTAACCTCACATCTGCCCAAGCACCACCTCTGCTGACACTTGTGCTGGAGCACAGCAAACTCACATTCCCTGCTGCATACACCATGTACAGATATGTAGCATAAAGGCTGTATAGTAAGGTGCAATGTATGCACAGTAAATAATAAATACCAAAAACAAACAGAAGGTCAAAGTATTCAAGAGGGAAGCGTTGATGGTTAGGCATAGTATGCCGTTGCAAAGTATAAGTGCCCTCTAATAACTGTGAGGGGAGAATGTTTTAAAAAATTCTGAAGCTATGCAATTATCCACAAAAACATTAAAAGAACATTACAGCTGTTTCAGGAAATTCACAGTTCAGGGTGAAATGCACCATATGCCCTTCAATACCTAGGCACAACAGGGTGCATTAAGAAAGCCATTAAGATGGTTCCCCATTGTGCCTAGGCTTTGGAGGACATATGGTACCTTTCACCCTTCACTAACATTTCCTTTCATTCATTTTTTTTTCTCTAGCCACCTTAAACATTCTTTGAATGTGTGGGGTTTTTTTTATTTTTAAAAAAATTTGTTTCCAGTGATACATAAGCACTTTTTTTAAAAAAAGAGCCTTTTCTTCCCCCTTCATAAAGATTGGTAGATACTGTATGAAATTTGGCAATCCACACCACTCCATAATCTGGGAAAAAGTGAATCTAAAATGATGAGTGTTGCTTCAGTAGGTGGGTTGTAAAAGGAACAAGGCTTTAACTCAGCTACAGGATGAAAATGGAAGTAGCAACAAGATATCAACCAAGAGGAATTCTTCAGAAATGAATTGTGAGGGAGAAGCTATCGTTTATATAGTTAAGTGAATATTTGTCTTTTTATAACATGTATACAAGACTGAATATGCATTAGAAGCCTTAGGGTGATCAGATGAGTTAGTCTCTGAGATCCAGTCCATTTCCTATCTCTCTGGTACATATATGTTCCATCACCAGAGTATCTGAGCACCTCACAGTCTTTAACGTATTAAAGTTCACAAGAGGACTGTAACACAGGGATTACCATTATCCCCATTTTACAGATGGGAAACTGACACATACAGAGCTTAAAGGGAGGGATAGCTCAGTGGTTTGAGCATTGGCCTACTCAACCCAGGGTTGTGAGTTCAATCCTTGAGGGGGGCTATTTAGGGAACCAGGGTAAAAATATATCTGCTGTGAGTCCTGCTTTGAGCAGGGGGTCAGACTAGATGACCTTCCAATGCTGATATTCTATTCTATAAAAAGTCTTGCCCAAGTTAACATGAGAAGCTTGTGACAGAGCAGGTAATTGAACTCAGATCTGATAAGATCCATGCAAGCCCTTTAACTAATGGACCATCCTTCCTCTTTTAATGGATATAAATATATAGACAATGGATATATATTAATGGATATATATATAGAGAGAGAGAGGAAACATCATTACTGGCTTGATTTCAAGCTTTACAGTATTCCATGGCAAGACGGATGTTGGTGTCAGTAGTGAAGGAGAGATTTCCTCTTAGAAGCAATGTATTTAGTATTTTATTTTCTTTTTATGAACTATGCATGAAAGGACTCTTATGCTTACAAATGTATTTGCTCCAAGAAAAAATGTCACCTCAAGTTTTGACCAAGCTGAAGAGCTGATCAATAGTTTTTAAAATGTTTATTTAAAAAAAAATGGAACAAAGCTTTTGTGAAAACTCTCACAAGAATCTCTTCCTATTTTTCAAGTGACTGTAGTAACAGGCTGTGAAAACATATCAGGCTCCATAATCACATGCTATTTGCAGAGTTTTATGTCCATGTCATGTATTGTCTCCAGTCTCTGAGATGAGTTTTCTTTCTTCCTCAGTCTCCATTCCTTACTTTTAAGACTGTTATGTCCAAAAGAGTGGGAGGAAACATTCCACCCATCACTGGTACTCTTCTAAGCATTGGAATCACATTGTGTTCTTCCTCCTGAGCATCAGATACTGGAAGTACAAAGTGAGAGTTAGGAATACACTAAAATAACTTTATTCCTCTGACTCAATAACATACAACAGGGTTCGGCAACCTTTGGCATGCAGCTCATCAGGGAAATCTGATGGTGGGCCGGGATGGTTTGTTTACTGGCAGGATCTGCAGGTTTGGCCGATCACAGCTCCCACTGGCCGCGGTTCACTGTTCCAGGACAATGTGGGTTGCGGCCAACACATCCCTCGAGCCATGCCACTTTCTGAAGCCCCATTGTCCTGGAACGGCAAACTGATCAGATCTTTCATAGATCACTTTAATATTGTATTCAAGGAGGAAAACAAACAGATTTACAGGGAGAAAAAGGGTACAATAAAGCACTAAAGGGCATTAAGAAGAGGAAATGGTCCTGAAAAATCCAAAGACTATAGCCTGTTTCTGAAGTTGAAGAGCAATCAGGTTTGAATAAGCAGAGTTTCTCTGTGGAATCTTCGGCTAGTAAAGAATAGGTATAAAATTATATTTATCTAGAACCCTTTGCAAAAGACTCAGAGGGCATTCTACAGTTAAGCTCTATTGACTTCAGATGGGTCCACCGAACAGAACTTGGCCCACTATATTTAGGCTCAGAAGGATTAAATTTTTATTGGTAAATTAGATTTTTATTGGTAAATGTCAGTAAACATTGATTTGTCCATACACACACAAACCAATAAAAAAGTATTTCTGTCAATAATCAAAATGTACAGAGAGGCGAAGTAAGAAAAATGCTGTTTGAGAAGTTAGACATTGACTTAAGGATATTAACTTTTTTTTATATTTTAAATGTGATGTTGACAATTTGTGTTTTAATGATTATAAATCTTTAACTTTTAAAATCTCAAGGTCTACTGTCATTAAATAATTATTGTCTGATCCTCAGATTGTCTAATTCCAAACAGTGATAATTTAAATTGATAAAAATTATTAAACAATCAGTTTCTAAGCACTTCGAGGATAATAGGGTCCAAAGTAATGGGCAACATGGATTTGTCAAGAAAAAATAATGCCAAACCAAACTAATTTCCTTTTTTGATGGGGTTACTGGCCTAGTTTATAGGGAGGAAGCAGTAGACATGATTTATCTTAGTGTTAGTAAAGCTTTTGACACTGTCCCACAACATTATCATAAGCAAACTAGATAAATATGGTCTAGATCAAGTTCATGTAATGTGGTGCATAACTGATTGAAGACTGTTCTCAAAGAGCAGTTGTCAATGGTTTGCTGTCAAACTGTATCAACTAGGATCCTGCCTGGGTCTGGTACTATTCAATATTTTTCATCCATGACTTGGATAATAGGGTGGAGATTATGCTTATACAGTTTGAGAATGACACTAAAATGGGAGAGATTGCAAACACTTTGGAGAATAAGATAGGATTCAAAATGACCTTGATAAATTGGTCTGAAATCAACAAGATGAAATTCTATAAAGACAAGTAGAAAGTACTATACTTAGGAAAGAAAAATCCAATGCACAAATACAAAATGGGGAATAGCTGGCTAGGCAGTATAACTGCAGAAAAGGATCTGGGGATTATAGTGGATCAAAAAATGAACATGAGTCAACAATGTGATGCAGTTACAAAAAAGGCTAATATTATCCTGGAGTCTGTTAGCAAGAGAGAGTTGTATGTAAGACGCAAGAGATAATTGTCCTGCTGTACTCATCGCTGGTGAGGCCTCAGATGGAGTACTGTGTCCACTTTCAGGTGACACATTTTAAAAAAGATGTAGGAAAAATTGGAGAGACACCAGAAGAGAGCAACAAAAATGATAAAGGTTTAGAAAAATTGACCTATGAGGAAAGGTTAAAAAAATGGTTATGTTTAGTCTTTAGAAAAGAAGTCTGAATTGGGACCTGATAACAGTCTTCAAATATGGTAAGGAAAGATATAAAGAGGACAGTGATCAATTGTTCTCCATGTCTGCTGAAGGTAGGACAAGAAGTTTTGGCTTATTCTGCAGCAAAGGATATTTAGGTTATGTATTAGGAAAACACTTTCTAACTGCAAGGGTAGATAAATTCTGAAATAGATTACCAATGGAGGTTGTGGAACCCCCAAACTGGATGTTTTAATGAACAGGTTCGACAAACACCTGCCAAGGATGGTTTAAGCATATTTGCTCATGCCTCAGTGCAGAGGGATGAAATAGATGACCTCTAAAGCTCTCTTCCCAACCAACATTTCTATGACTCTGTGACTGATATATGCTCACATATGAAAGATCTGCATTACTTAGGCAGAACTTCCCAGACTTTTGAAAGCTGAGCTCAGCTTCAGGAAAAATGAATCACACCTCTATAACTCTTTATTCTATTGTAAAAGCCTACTCATCTTTATTTATGCATCTTCGATGCCCCTCCTTGCTTATTCTTTGGGCACAACCTAACACATTAGAAAACACTATCTTAAAAACGACTTCTTAGACCGCATAGCAGGGCTATGTAGGGTGTGGGAAACAGAGCCATTGCACCGGAGGGCCTGAATATCATGGAAGGCATATTAATTGGCTCTACATGGAGTGACCATGAAGTAGGACTCATGGAAGGGCTATAATATCTACAATGATGTGGAACAAGTTGTTCTAATACTTTAGGAAAATGGTATGGAGGAGCTGCAGCCAACATTCCATCCCAAAGGCTGGAATTGCAGAAGCAGGCATTTGGGGAGTTAGATTTATGCCACACAATCCTCACTCCCCGTCATGCACAAAAAGACCTGTTTCTTGGACTTTCTCTAGGGTGCAATGAATTGCCCTAATAAAATGGAACTGGCCTGTTTGTTTTGTCCTCTTTTGGAGGCACATTGTCCTGTAATTCAAGCAAGTTTTTGCAAAACCTTCCTGAAGGTAACGATCCTTTGTATAAAAACAAACAAAAATATGAGATTGTGGGCTTTTCTGTTAGAGTCAGTAATGAGCCATTATCATGCTTTGTAAATATGCTTGCATTGAGCTCCTTTGACTTACAATTTATTCTTGTCTTGCTGTGTTATGTATGCTTACCTGTCTATGCAGAACTAAATAACAGCTATTTTTGAAAGAAACAGGGCAGATACAACTCCCAGCTACAACCAGGTGCATCCTGAACAACTCCACTTATTTCAGTAGTTACTTTGGATTTATATCAATATGAGTGAGAGTAGAATTTAGCCCAGCATCTTTAGATGGCTGGGAGGGGGAGAAAGTAAAAAATCCCTCCGTTTTCATATAAAGGCTATGTTGAAGATGAGATTAAATGAAACTTTCTCACACATAACCCATTTGAGTTCTTTCTAAGTCTCCAGAGGACCTGTGAATTTCATGTTATGTGTTTGTATTTAAATTCACTGCAGTGTTGGAAAAAACAACATTCTTGAGAGCCCCCAAAGAGCAGAATGAAGCTTCGCTAAACACAGACAGTATTCACCAGGCACAGCAACTCCTTCACCATAGTTGTGTTTCAAGAAAGAAATATGTATATAACACATATATAACTAACAGAAACACTTCCAAAAAGGCAGAGACCTGTGTGCCACAGAGAGAAAGCCCATATTATTTACCACACTGTGCATTGGCAGGAGACAAGTATCGCAAGAGCTGGCAATTAGGCTAAGAGACTACAGTGATTCCCAGAGACGTCATCGACACTGGGAAGAAATAGCCTCCAAACGGAGTCTGCAAAACTAATCTGAAAATTAAATAATAGCCAGAGACTAAATAAATAAATACACAAAGAACCTATAGCTAAACTGTCAATAAAATCATGGCTTCCTTTTTCCACATTATGATCTTATTTATGGTATCACTTATTAGAAATGAGTTCATACCAAGTGGGAATAATTACTGAGATTAAAGAGGCTAGGGTGATTCTTCCTTTAAGACATGTGGGCAAGTTGAACTAAATTCAAAAACACATCAAGATTTCATAACTGGCAGACATAGTCATCTCCATTTTGTGCAGTATGTGTATTTATATACTTGGGGCCAGATCCTGACCCCTGATCCAGCTGTGCAAAAGAAACTTTAAAACCACTCCTGATTTTCTCCACTAAGGGAAAATCTTTATTGGAGTAGAGCTACTGCAGCAGGTCCTACACCACCCTCTCCTAGACCAGGAATATGGAAGAAACTTAAAGGGTGTATGGTCCAGGGTTCCTTACACTGTGACTATCCTTCTCTGCCAGAACAACTCTTGCCCTGCTGCCTTGTCTGCCCCTAAACTGGGCCACAGGCAGCATCACATGAATTAGAAAAGCGTTGAGACTTTTTTAATTTATGCCAGTCTTTTAGGTTGGGATTTCCACTTGAGCTTCAGGGAGCTAGGCACCAAAATCATGTTGTAAGTCAATGAGATTTGGGCACCTAACTCCTGAAGGCTCCTTTGTTTAAATCCCTGCCTTAATGTTGCCTTTGTTGCTAAAATATAAGGAGGATTAAAGAAACACACACTTCAACTCCTGTCTCTTGTATTTAAAGAGAGCTGCCATTCTCCGCCAAGTGCAAATTTCCAATAACAGTCCGATAGGGCATATGTTTTATGATGGTTAATATATAAACCTCTCTCTCCCTTTTTAATTAAAAGCAAAGCTGAATCATATAAATTACTGTACCCTGCAGGGGAAAGTTTCTATTAGCCAATGAACACCAGCTCGTGAGAGTGATTTTTACCACAGACATGATTCTTTCCTCTAACCCTTCCTCTTGTGCATATTTTTTGACTGCCTGTGGGAAACCTATATTATTCCCATCTCTGATGGGGTTTTTTTTAATCCCCTTTATTTTCTTATTTCTTTTCCCCCTTTGTTTTGGTGCTTTGGTCTTTGCTGCCATTATTCAAAGCAGTACTAAATAGCGGCAATAAGAAAGCAGGAATCCTTCGCAGTGGTGCACACGTCTGTTTAATGGTGCAAGATCACACTAATTCCCTTGCCTTGGTTTTTATCTTCCTTTAGGGGACAACAATTCCTGAGGCTTAACTATGTTTGGGCTGTTGAAAGTTGAATCAAACTGCTGATGGCTGTGACTATGCTTTCTTCACTTCACAGACATCCCCCTGGAATCAAACCACAGCCTCACGGCACTTGACAAAAGCAACTTGTTCCAAGAAAGCAGCCGTTGCTTTGAGGGAAGCAGTGAGATTTGGGTGGTAGGTGCTTTGTTTCTTTTCCGTATGTGGCTCTGAGAGATTCCTTCCTGCAAGGACAGAAATAAAAAGAGCAATAAAGAGCAAGACTGGGACAAGTTACTGAACGACATCAATACATTTCTGCTAACAGCTTTGCCTTTTGTACACATTTTTCTTTATTGACTTTTGCCTTTTAATCCTGCAGCTAAGTTCTTTTCGATAGCCCATCTGTTGATCTAGCCTCACCATTAAAAGGTAAAACAAAATATTTATAGCATTCTTGCTAATTATCCCATAATTAGATACTGAGAAAGAAGTTGAGGATCCATCTTGCAGCCCTTTTGTGAATAGCCCAGCTGGTGTCTATGGGTATGTCTACACTGCAATAAAAGATTGCTGGCACAGCCCCGGCTGGCCCAGATCAGCTGTCTGAGGCTCATGGGGTTTGGCCTGTGGGGCTATAAAATTGCAGTGTCAATGTTTAGGCCCATATAGGAGCCAGTCTTTGAGATCCCATGGTGGGGAAAGGTCTGAAAGCCCAGGCTCTAGCCTGAGCCCAAACATCTACTCTGCTACTTTTAGCCCCGTCCCCCAAGCCCAAGTCTGCTGACCCAGGCTCTGAAACTCAGTGCCATGTGTTGTTGTTTTTTTATCACACATACCCAGCAGGACTAATTGGCATACCCAACAGGACTAATTGCATGAACTGAGTTGTAGAAGTGCTCACTTGAATCCAGACCTGGTGTAAATCATTCTAGCTCCATTGATGTCAATGGACCTGCCCCACTAGTTACACCAGTTAAGGATATTGCCCTTGGTTTTTATCCTTTATGTATATACTGGATGTGGGCCTGAACTTTCTCTCATTTAAGTTAACAAAATTCCCTTCAACTTCAGTGGGGGCAGGGTGGATGCTATGAGTGAATTTGGCCAGTAAGATGCAGTGTGGAAGGGAAGTAAATGATGCTACTGAAAGCAAAGACCTGAAAGCACTGAAGTTTCACTGACAGGGATGTGAGGGATTCCCTCTCTCAAAGACTTTAATTCAAGACTCGATGGCTTTCTGGAAGATATTGTTACCACTTTTTGACCCAAGCAATTGGACAGTTTGTGGAGTCTAGCAAAGTATTTCTGTTAGGAGGAGAAACTTATGTTGGAGTCAGGTATTTCTTTAGTGCAATCCTCTTAATGTATAAATAATGTCTAAAGTCCTGTTCCCTTTTGATCACAGAAGGAATCAAACAACAGACGATAGTTTCTTTACTTCCAAGTCTCTTTCAGCCCTCACTGTACCCAAAAGCTTTCTATGTCTTAGTTTTTTTCTCAGGGTCACGCTAATAGAGCTTCTATGGCTATGTCTGGGGTTTCTTTGGTCCTTCTCTGTGCTCTTCTGTTTGTTTCTGCTGCTTCTCTCGCACACACAGAGCTCCACCAGTCAGTACCCCAGCCTCTGCATTTGCAATATTAGTTTGTAGGGAAACCCTGTGGACCACAGAGTTCAGCTTCTACTGAAGCCTTGCCATTTGCCTGTATTTTGGGTGGTGGCTCTTATTGTTTCAGCTAGGTATTTGGTTCCATAAAGGAGCTTGATTATTTATTACAGTGACCCTGAATGAAGGGTGTCAATAATGCCTACCAGTTTCAATGAGGTTTCACTCAATCCTCTGGAATAATAATATGTTTAAATCAAACACAAATTATTGGGCTGAATGCTGAGTAATTGGGTGAAATTCCGTAGCCTATGTTATATAGACTATATACAGACTAGGTGATATCATGGTCCCTACTGGCCTTAAAATCTATTAATCCTAAAGTACTTTAGTCCTTCCCTGCAATATATGCAGTCTAAGGGTATGTCTACACTACGGGATTATTCCGATTTTACAGAAACCGTTTTTTTAAAACAGATTGTATAAAGTCGAGTGCACGCGGCCACACCAAGCACATTAATTCGGCGGTGTGCGTCCATGTACCGAGGCTAGCGTCGATTTCCGGAGCGTTGCACTGTGGGTAGCTATCCCGTAGCTATCCCATAGTTCCCGCAGTCTCCCCTGCCCATTGGAATTCTGGGTTGAGATCCCAATGCATGATGGGGCAAAAACAGTGTCGCGGGTGATTCTGGGTAAATGTCGTCACTCAATCCTTCCTCCATGAAAGCAACGGCAGACAATCATTTTGTGCCCTTTTTCACCTGGATTGCCCTGGCAGACGCCATAGCATGGCAACCATGGAGCCTGTTTTGCCTTTTGTCACTGTCACCGTATGTGTACTGGATGCTGCTGACAGAGGCGGTACTGCAGTGCTACACAGCAGCAAGGTAGCAGAGACGATTACCATCTCTATTGTACCGTCTGCTATTGTAAATTGGCGATGAGATGATGGTTATCAGTCATTTTGCACCATTTGCATTTGGAAATTGGCGATGACGGTTATCAATCCTTTTGTACCGTCTGCTGCTGTCATGGGTGCTCCTGGCTGGCCTCAGTGAGGTTGGCCGGGAGTGCATGGACAAAAATGGGAATGACTTCCTGGGTCATTCCCTTCTTTATGTTTTGTCTAAAAATAGAGTCAGTCCTGCCTAGAATATGGGGCAAGTGTACTAGAGAACCAGAGAGCACAGCCGCTCTGTGTCAGAGCCCCAGAGATCCCGCAGAAATGATGAGCTGCATGCCATTCTAGGGGGTGCCCCTGCAACAACACCACCCATTGTTTCCCTCCTCCCCCAACCCTCTTGGGCTACCGTGGCAGTGTCCCCCCATTTGTGTGATGAAGTAATAAAGAATGCAGGAATAAGAAACACTGACTTTTAGTGAGATAAAATGAGGGGGAGGCAGCCTCCAGCTGCTATGATAGTCCAGGCAGTACAGAATCTTTTCTTTAGACATGAAGGGGGGGGGATGATGGAGCTCAGCCCCCAGTTTCTATGATGAGGACGGTTACCAATCCTTTTGTACCATCTGCCGGGAATGACCGGGAGTCATTCCTATTTTTACCAGGCGCCCCCGGCCAACCTCACTGAGGCCAGCCAGGAGCACTCACGGGCTGCTGATGATGATGGATAGCAGTCATATTGTACCGTCTGCCACCGGGAAGGGGATGCTGGTGTTCAGCGCTGCAGCACCCTGTCTACCAGCAGCATGCAGTAGACATAGGGTGACATTGAAAAAAGGCGAGAAACGATTTTTTCCCTTTTCTTTCGGGGGGAGGAAGGGTGTAAATTGACGACATACACCCTGAAACACCTGGGAAAATGTTTTTGACCATTCAGGCATTTGGAGCTCAGCAAAGAATGCAAATGCTTTTCGGAGACTGCAGGGACTGTGGGATAGCTGGAGTCCTCAGTACCCCCTCCCTCCCTCCATGAGCGTCCATTTGATACTTTGGCTTTCCGTTACGCTCCTCATGCAGCACTGTGCTGAGTCCCTGCTGTGGCCTCGGTCTATCATAGCCTGGAGATTTTTAAAATGCTTTGTCATTTTGTGTTCTGTAACGGAGCTCTGATACAACAGATTTGTTGCCCCATATAGCGATCAGATCCAGTATCTCCCATACGGTCCATGCTGGAGCTCTTTTTGGATTTGGGACTGCATCACCACCAGTGCTGATCAGAGCTCCACACTGGGCAAACAGGAAATGAAATTCAAAAGTTCACGGGGCTTTTCCTGTCTACCTGGCCAGTGCATCCGAGTTCAGATTGCTTTCCAGAGCGGTCACAATGGTGCAGTGTGGGATACTGCCCGGAGGCCAATACCGTTGATTTGTGGCCACACTAACCCTAATCCGACTTGGCAATACCGATTTCAGCGCTACTCCTCTCATCGGGGAGGAGTACAGAAATTGGTTTAAAGAGCCCTTTATATCGATATAAAGGGCCTCATTGTGTGGACGGGTGCAGGGTTAAATCGGTTTAACGCTGCTAAATTCAGTTTAAATGCGTACTGTAGACCAGGCCTAAGGCTTAATGATCCAATTATCTTAAATATGTGGTGTTTTTGTGATGTGTAAAAAGTGCCCAAAAGGGAGTAAGTAGCTGAAATAAAATTAATGTAATGTTATAACCTAAGTATTATTTGAAGCCACTTTTCCAAAAGTGTAAAACTAGTGCTTTAACTCATTGCCTCATTAACCTCTCTGGAAGAAGTACCACTATAGGATATGATATTATTTAAAACTAACCTATAAATGTTAAAATTATACACTTTTGAAACATAATGTGAGCTACTCACTGCCAGACCTTCACATCTTCCTACAGTGTTGGATTAATACAAGTCCTTTCCCTCTGGATGACATGCATAGTCTTGTTGTTAGATCAATTTACTGAATGGGCATCTTGACTGATTGGTTGATTGATTGATTTTGGGCTCAGTCTTATGAGGAGTTGAGCCTTTCCTATGAATGGCCATCAATTCCCAATGAGAAATTTTACAGCACTCAGCACGTCATAGGATTGGACACATAGTATTAAAAAGTGAGTAAGTTAGTCCATGTACCAGGTACCTGGATAGAGACAAGATAACTGAATAAATAGATCACTAAATGTCATTCATTAGAAAGCTCAATGGGATTAATAAGGATGCTTGTTGAGGACTCTATGGGTGTTAGTTTAAGATAACACAAGTATAGAACTTTGCACTGAACCTTGGTTAGATTTGGCTACCTTTAATTACAATTGCTAGGCAAAACCAGAAAGACAATCAAGTTGCATCAGAAATGTAAATTCTCCTAAATTCACACATGGACAAAAATGAGGCTAAACACAAATAAAAGACAAGCAGTTTTGTGTTATTCATGTCTAAGTCTGCCAGGACACACAATCTGTCTAACTTAGATACTTGTACTTCCCCCGCCCCATTACCCTAGTATCTTGGTGTCTCACTATCTCTAATGTATTTATCCTCACAACACCCCTTTGAGGTAGGAAACTGGGGCACAGAGAGACAAAGTGACTCAGCCCACATCATGAAGGAAGTCTGTGGTGAAGCAGGAGATCTGCCAAATCCTAGAGTCGCACCCTAACCCCTGGACAAACTACAAGTCAATATAGGTGGAATAGAGCGATGTCAGCTCCAGGAAAACATAGGCAGGCTGGACCCTAATGTTTCAAATTAAAGCTCTTGTTAAAAAGAATGCTCTAGTTTCTAATTCTCAATTCATAATGAATTAATGTATAACTGCATTGAGGGAGCTGAAATTGCAGGACTAGAGCATATTCGCGATCTTTTTGTTTCCCAGATGGATTTGTAGTGTAGTTTTCCTTACACAAGGTTTAGTTAATTATTTTAGCTACTCTGTGTGTGTGTGTGTGTGCACGCGCGCGTGTGCGCACAAGAAAGTTTGGACATCAGGCCTTTATTTTCCATGTCTCTATATTATGAGACAGACTATTTTGTCTGGTGGAATTATGCCAATTTACTCCAGCTGGGAGGATATGGCCATATGTAACTCTCTGTGACTATCCAGAGGCTACAGTAAATGGGACCAGGGGATGAGCACAGCTCCCACTCTGTTCAAAACAGAGAAAGACCTCCCCTTCCTCTCCCTAGCTTGGATAACCAGCACTGTTACACAAGTCCCATACCTCCTGACCGATGCAGATAGAGTTCATTCAATTTCAATCCGCTTTAACCACTATATGTCCACATGGGTTCTCTCTCTCTCCCTCTCTGGAGATTTCTACACACATTCCATAATTGGTCAACCTCAAACGGGTTGGAGGTATACTCCACTAAAGTTTCTTCAGGATTATCAATTTTCATGTAACCGTGTTTCTGGCAATAACTCTGAAGGTTTAAATTTCCAAATCTCTTTGGTCTAGTAATCATTTCAAGCTGGAACACTCCCAGGATCAGGCTTTCTTGAAAGATTTCTAATATTTCCCCTTTGTGATTGGGTTGGATAGTCCATAAAAGCAATTTTCTCGCTGTATTTACATCCGTGTTATTTCTAATCTCAGCCAAATGCAGTCAGGTGGATATGAAATTTCTTTAAATGTATTTTATTTGAATCAGTTCACTACCCCATATTTTCTCTCTAACTAGAGGCACACGCATGCACGCACACACACACTGTGTAAGGACCACTTATATGAGCATGGTAGTAAAAGAATAAATGTATCTGTTTTTTACAGAAATAGAATAAAGTCCTTGCATCAAAAACCAAATTGTGTTTATTTTTCACCATTGACCTCATCTGCATTCTGCCCAATAATCTTTGCTGAAACTATTGAATAAGATTCCAGTCTTGTTATTGTTTACATCGCTGCCATTGTTTTAATAAAAATGATCTACCCCAAACATGTTTTTTTTCTCTCCTGTGGAAAAGCAAGAATTGAAAGTTGCATTTGTCTTAAATCCTGGACCACTGACAGTTTTAAGGTCTGTTATCTTGTGAAATATCAGCATTAGAAAAGAAAGCAATACCACACAAGGAATGAGGAAGCCAAGCTATCTAATGGGATAAAGCATTTGTTTCTAGCCCTTGCTTCTTGCCAGAATTCACCTTATAATTGTGACATAGGTGATTTTTTAAAAGCATATTTTAGGAAATATTTAGAGGTTTTGAAAATGAGGACTAACTTTTCTGTCACTACAGCATAAGTATATTGTAATTAAGACAACTTGCCATTAGAAACAAAGGTATTTACAAATTGTACCAGTTTCATGTTTAAAATTGTAATGATTAAATTTTGCTGTAATTTAGAGCATACAGTGACGAATTTTGACCTGAAGATTTTCTAAAATATCCTCCCTCTGTTATTTATACTATAAACATGGGACCATGTGGTGTGATGTGATGTGGTCCTATTTGAGTACTCAGAATTAATAAACTATACCCATAATCATATATCTAAATAAGGCCCTGACTTTGCACTGAGTAGCAAGCAAGCAGGCTGCTGCACCTCGTGGAAGCTTGTGGATTTCAGCGAGGCTCTGAGAAGGCATACCAATCCACCTGAATGCTGAAGAGCGCAGGATAGGGGCCATGCAGGTCCTGGGGCGGAAGTGACGGATTTGTCTCTTCTGGGACCAACCGTGCTGGCCCATCACACCGGCCCATGGGGCCCCCCAAAGCGTGGAGCCCGGAGCAGTCACCCCGATTCGCCCTACCCAAGGGATGGCTCTGATAGGGGCTGTGGTGGCCTAATCTTCAATAGTGCTAAGTGTTTCATATACAATAGCTATATAATAACAACATGGCAGGTTTGTTTATTAAAGCAACTATTTACAGGGCTTTTGCAACTACCGTTGAGCATTATAGGCATGTGCATGCAGACTGACATCCTGATGCTTCCAAATTCTTCCCTCCTGCAGCCTGCATTCATCGCACCAAGTTCCATGTGGTTTGGTACAATGAAAACCTATAAGCTCTATTTACTTCCACAGAGGTGGAGGGTGCTCAAGACCTCTGAAGATCAAACTAACTTTTAGTTAGGAAATGCCTAATTTTAGGCATCTACATTTGAAAATTCTCACCATCATTTTTTTTTCTCAACACTCAATTGTAGTGACCCTGCATAGTTTGGGCATGGCTTTTCACTCACATGTAACATGGTCATTCAAATTCATGCCAATACAAACTATATGCCATGCCATAAACACACCCTGAGTGGCTCTAATTTTATATTTTGATGAAAAAAAATGTTGATGTCTATCTTCCACTGTGAACACAATGCCAGCCTCCTGAGGTTGTAGCATGGAACAGAATTTATTCCACAGTATCTAAATGAAATATAATTTGGGAAAATAACTCCATCTAAATTATAAACCAATGAAAAAAAGATCAATAACCAGAGAATTATAGAAATGGAAGGTGGTAAGGGACCTCAATAGGATCTAGTCCATCCCTGTAAAATGTGGTGTCTTGACAGGCATGCCTGCTTCAGTTTCCCCTTTCAGAGTCCCCAGGAACTCCATCTCAGGCTCTCTTGCTACAGTAATGCCCTCCATAGAGCTGGAATGGTCCAAAATATAAATCTGAAACATACAATCCATTTCTCACCCCAGTGCAAACAGTCATTAAAACACAAGACATCTCATTCCTCGATGTCCCACATATTACTCACTGGTGCCTTCAATCTCACCTGACTCTCTCTGCCGGTCCTCTCCTGTCCTTTTAACAGGACAGCCATCCCAGCCTTTCCAACTCAAGTGCAACCCCATTCTTCCCCACTGGAAGCAGCCTCCTGGCTGGGAGCATCCTTGCCAGGGAGCATCCTTTACTCTCTCTCTGGCCCGCTCACAGTTCCTCCAGCCTTCATGTCCTGAAAATGTCAGGGGGTAAGCTCCTCCACTGCTTCCCTGCCTTAAGCCCTCTCCAGCCCTCCTGCCCTGGCTCTCTGACTTAGAGATGTTAGCCAACAAACCCCTCCTGCAGCTCTCCCTGCCTTCAGCCTTCTACTAGGGACTATCATCTATTTCCTTCTGGCCCAGGATCTTCCATAGTCTCCTGGTCCCTGACAGCTCTTACCTGTCTCTGACTTCCACTCAGGCAACTCCGATTCACCGAATTTCTCTCTCTATCTGGGTCTTTTTTCTATTGTAGGCCCAGGTGCCTCTTAATTGACCAAACTGGAGTGTGCTGATAACATAAAGATGGACTGGCTCCGCTCCCTCTTAAAGGTTCATTGTTACCCTGTGACATCGCCCTGCACTCAGGCAGGATCAAGTATAGCTAGACTATCCCTGAGATGTGTGTCTAATCTCTTTGTAAAATCCTCCATGGACAGGAATTTCAGAACATTCTTAGATAACCTGTTCCAGTGCTTAAATATCATTATGCATACAATGTTTTTCTTAATAGCCAAACTGAATGTCTCTTGCTTCAGACTAAGCCAATTACTTCTTGTCTTACCTTGATAGACATGAAGAACAATTGGTTACCATTCTCTTTATAACCTTTTACATATTTGAAGTCTGTTATGTTTTTCCTCGCCAACTTCAGCCTTCTCTTCCCTAGACTAAATAAGCACAGTCCTTTCAACCTTTCCTTATAGATCACCTTTTGTAAACTTCTCACCATTTTTGTTGCTCTCCTCTAGACTCTTCAATTTGATCACATCTTTTTTTCCTATGTGATGCCCCAAACTGGCCTCAGCAGTGATAAGTAGAGCAGGACAGTTATCTTTCATGTCTTACATAACGACACTCCCGTTGTTAGACCCCACAATGATATTAGCCTTTTTCACAATTGGATCACATTGTCTGCTCATGATCAATTTATGATCCGCTATGACCCCCAGATCTTTTTCTGCAGTACTACTGCCTAGCCTGTTATTTCCCATTTTGTACTTGTTCATTGGATTTTTCCTTCCTACTTGTAGTACTTTCTACTTGTCTTTCTTATATTTCATCTTGTTTATTTCAGGCCAGTTCTCCAATTTATTAAGGTAATTTTGAAGTCTAATCCTGCCCTCCAAAGTACTTGCTACCCCTCCCATCTTGAGGTGTTATCCTTAAGCGTAAACTCCACTTCATCATCCAAGTCATTAATACAAATATTGAATAGTATCAGACCGAAGACAGACCCCTCTGGGTCCCCACTAGATATGTTCTCCCACCCTGATAGTGAACCAATGATAACTACTCTTTGAAAACAACGTTCAACCGATTATGCACCCACCTTATATTTCACTTCATCTGGATCATTTTCCCCTAGTTTTTTTTATGAGAATGCCATGTGGGGCAGCCTAACTAAAGCTCAGATATATCCCACCTACTGCTTCTCCAAATCCATTAGGCAGGTTACACAGTCAAAGAAGGAAATTAGTTTGTTTAGCATGATCTATTCTTGACTAATCCATATTGGCCATTACTTATCTTTTTATCAAATTGGTTGAAAAAATTGGTTGTTTAATACAGTATCTTTCTGGGTATCGAAGATAGGCTGCCTGGTCTATATTTCAATTAACGGTGTTTTTTAAAAAGGACTAAAAAACATCAATGAATGAACCAACATGTTTAAAGGCTTACTGTCTGACACCATTGTGTTTCATCCCCTTCCAACATATCCGAGGTTCAGCTTAAAGAAAGCACCAAACTTTAGAAACTTTTGGAGAATCTGAAATATTTTTGTTTCACTCTCTACATTTTGCACCTGTGATGGTTCCCATATCATCTTGAGTTAGAACAATTACTTCAGTCTATAATGAGGCAGAAGGATCAGTGACACAGTGGTATTCTGGCCATAAAAAGACTCAGGGACACAGTGCTGTCCTTTCTATCAAACAACCACTAAATGAGAAAATGCTGAAGTGTCATTCTCAGAGGCTTCCAAACAAAGCATGAGGGACAGAAATAAACTTCATGTTGAATCCCCAGTGGTCTGAACCATTAAACTCAGGTGAGCACAGAATCTTTTCTTTTCTCTCTCAAATGGTTTTCTCATTTTTTGTCAAGGCCAGGTTTTATTGTTACTCTTTTCTTATTGCTTCCTATATCTGCATTTCAAATAAGAGATTCTTGTGGGAAAAAGTAAAGGGTGTGGAGGAAGGAAAAAAATGTTTCATATCACTGAGGAAGAGAGTATAAATGAAACATGTGCAAAGCTACTAATTAGCCATCAAACCTGGCTATGATAATATCGCATGGTGGCAAGTTTCAAGAAAATGAATTAGTAGCCAACATTGCTCAGTCCCACCCTTTTGGATGGAGGGTCACCATGGCTGTAGTGCCTATTTATTTGCCACTGAACCTCGTCTGCAGCTGTGCTGAAGGTTATAGTGAGAATTTTTTTGTGTATCAGCAAAAGGTGTATGAGGTGCTTTATAAAGCAAATATAATGAATGATAAAGTTCCTGACCGAGAGGAGTTTAAAGTCTAAGAGCTAAATTGTGGCTGTCAATGGGTCAGTGCTGAGAATAAACATACCCATATGGCAACTACAATGCTTCCAGGAGTGCAAAGAGAAAATAGACACTGCAATGCCTTTTGAAAGGATGCAGCCTCTCTGACACCCTGAGCAAGCCTTTCTGACAAATGCATATGTCAGGGAATATGCATTTGAGAGAGCCATACCCCATCCATTCCCAGCCCCTCCTCACTCTGTTCTGGGCTTCTAGCACAACTGCCAGGGCCTGGGATCCTAGGTCCTTGCACTTGAAGTGTGTAATGATTATAATGTTGACTGGGGCCTGAACATGGGCAGAAGAGGCCTGAAGGCTCCTCAAACTCTTTTTCCCTCTCCCAACTTGTGCTCCTAATACAGGGCCTGGCGCAAGTCTGGTCCTAATTACAGTGGGGTGAAATTACTAGTAGGTTAACTTTAATAGAGGCTCCCAATAATACAGAGAGCAGTGATGTCTGCACAGAAATGGAAAAATGATGTGATATGCAAATTAATTGACTGAGGTTACTTTCCCAATGCCTTTCAGGAAGCAATTTTTGTTTTATTTATTTTGGCTTCTAGGCAAGGAATAAGGCAGGGGTACAAACAGGCTTATCACAGATGGTAGGAGAAAGCATCTGTTTTCAGAAATATAATTTCAGTCACATTACAAAGGCATATTATCTGCATATATATGAGGGCTCTAAATTGTAAGGTAATTATAGAGCTTGATGTTAATTTGTACCTTTTTTATGACATTGATTGTGGCTTTGTGGTTTCCTTGATTCTTTTGGACAAATCTCTTACATTTAAAAACTGCTTTGTGATGTTTACATGTTTCGGATTCACTGTGCACTGTGCTCTGTCTATAAAGCAGTAGAAGATGATAATTAACATATTCTAAAATGATTACTTGACTAAAATGAACAGTCAGTAAAATAGCAGCCTGACATGAAACAGTTACCTGGAACTTATTAAATGTTTATACAGGAGCTGAGAGGGCTGAGAACAGGGATAACTCAGAGATGCATGAAGAAACAGGGGTGCAAGTATGGTAGAATGGACCATAGGCTCAAAGGGTTATCCCATCTGAAAGGCCAAAGTTAAATAGGATGACTTTGCATGATGAAGGTGATAATAATAAAGCCACCAACAACATATTTTATAGTAGATTATTTTATTCTAAGGTATCAAAACACTTTACTAATATTAAGTTTCCCTTAGTCATATTGAATAGTACCTTGCTTCACAAGTAGTCCCAGTTAAACCAATGGGACTAACTGTGGAGTATGATGCTACTCAGTCAGAGTATGGCCCTGATTAATCAAATCTCATATCAAGCAAGGGCGATAAGTGTTATCATCCCATTATTTTAGAGTTGGATACATTGAGGTATAGAGGAAGTATATGACTGATGTCCAAGGACACACATTGCAACAGGCAGAATCCATAGTAGACCCCAGGGCCAGTAGACCCTGTTTCCGCCTTAAGATCTCTGCTTTAAACTATCCAAGGCCAAGTTATCGCCCAGTCCTCTGTGCCATCCTACCCACCTTAGATTTTTTATAGTGCTCATCACTGCCATATCCAAGCATAATGTGATTAAATTCAATCTGTATGATGAGGTTCTCCGTGAATATAATGGAGTTTACTACTCTTTTCCTTTCTTGGGTTAAAGGACATTATAACTGGGGAGTAATCTCTCTATTGATCACCATACTGGTTGTGGTATAAATAAATGTTTTACAAAGAGCTGGCTCTCACACTGCACCATGAAGGTGGCCTGGTCAGATTTTGGATTACGTTGATCCACCCTCAAAGCCCATTTTAACAACCACTCACTGTATGAAATTCTATTACAAAATACATTCACTTTGTTTGTGAAATCTGGGGACTGTTTAAAGACCTAAATTCTATAAATACATCAAATTAACATTCATCCACTTTCCTCCTCCCTCTCTGTCTCTTTCTTCTCCTTTGTTTGATCTTGAGTTGTCTCTCTTTCAAGACTAAATAAGATAGAATTATGATGATATTTATGATGACTGAAGAAACATATTCTCAGTCAAGTAATGAAAGATCAGTCTCTATTATTGGCAGCTATTAATATGGATCATTTGTAACACTATTTAAAGGGCACCATTAAGTAGCTTAGGAACCACATTTAGATAATGTAAAACAAAGGATTTTAGAAAACTTACTAAAAATAGAAATTCCGAAGATCACATGGCTATATTTTTGGGCTGATTTACACCCTGTGTAATTCCATTGACTTCAATAGGGTTGCACGGGGTATAAGTAATTAATGCAATATTTGGCCTTGAGACTTACAAGGACCATCATTCTTAGGGACAGAAGGATTCTTTTCTCTTTCTAATGCCTCCTCACATGACCATGTAGCCTCTTGGGCTTCTGTTTTGTCTTTTGCTCTCCTTTATTTTAGAATTTTTATGTATGTATTTAAATTTTTCTGATGTGTTTATGTCTCCTATTTAAAAACAATTACATTTTTTGAATGGTGAAAAGAAGGGATTTTTTTTCAGACCAGAATTTTATTTTTTTTTATATGTGATTTTTATCATGACAGCAACTCTGTAATTCGCTCCCTTTGGTCTTTGGTTGAAACAAATATTTGGAAAACAGAGAAGCAGATCCTCCCACTTTGCCTCAACAGCACTGCCTGACCCTAAACCGCATGTGATCAGCTGTGGAAGATCCTCTTCTGGTGTACAGCTGGCATAAAGACTACAAGGCCACACACCCTCCTTGCTGCCAGTGATGGGCTATAAGAAAGGAGTTGTGGCCAGGATACCCCTTTTGGGCATAAATAAAGCACAGTCCTCATACTGCTTGAACAGTGCACAGAACAACACCAAGACCAGGACAATTAAAGGTGAACTTTAAGCTACCTTACCCCAGTATTTCATCTGGAATATGGAATGATGTGTCCAGCTTGGCTAGAGTCCTACACTGTTTTACTGGCAAATGTGAGATGATTACCTCAAATTATAGAAATCCTAGATATTGGCTTTACATTCATGCAGGACTGCCATCAAATTCCTTGTGACTTCCTTTCTTACTGACTTATGCATCTGTACTCCATGAGGAACCAGAGGACCTTCACAACTGCCTTCCATCTTTGGTGGAAGTCTTATCTTCTTCCTATGTCATTTGGATTACTTGCAGTTGTTCATTTCCAAGTTGTCCTTGGTCTACTTTGTTGCCTGTTGCCCTGGGGATTCCAGTCCAGTGCCCGTTATTCTAGCCACGTGAGTCCTAACCATCTCCATTTTCATTTAATAATTTCCTGTCCTATCAGTTTCCACTTTATGCTCATCCAAAGCTCTTCATTTGTGATTTCTGGCCATCTGATGATAAGGATTTTTGTCTAAGGCAGCTGTTTGTAAAAACTTGGAGTTTAGATGGCAGGGTCTTGACAAGTCTTCAAGTTCTGGTGCCATATACTAAGACAGACCATCTTCTGATATATTAATGATATGGAGAAGCCCACACTGGAATGCCATTGGGGTGACTCCAACTTCTCCATTTCGCTCTAATGATTCTGTGAATACATTAACCATTTCTTGTTTTCAGAACTGATGAAGACAATCGGTTTCTATCAATATATCAGGAAAGATCTAATGAAAAGATCATATTGTGTATATTTATTTTTTTATATTAAATGTATGTAATAGATAAGTAAAATAGGTGCAACCATTGTGCTCCTACTTAGCTGCCAATACAGCTGTTGGTGCTGGAAGGTTAAGACACCCTAACTTGACTCTTGTACACATTTGCACATCTAAAAATTACAGAACAACATTTGAATGTAATATATCAATACTAAGGCCAATATTTTCAAATGTGGGGGCTTAACATTAGGTACTTAAATTTGTAAACTCCAAGTGGAGTCTTAAAATTCCACCTGTCTTCTTGGGGACTTTCTGTTCTGCAGGTGAACTGGGTTTGTTCACAATGAGTTTCTGTTTAAAAAACAAAAACAAAAACACTCCCTTACCACAGAAGAGATGGGATTTAGGCAACTAAATAAATTGCCTGATTGTCAGAGGTTAGAGTGACCAGACAGCAAGTGAGAAAAATTGGGACGGGGTGGGAGGTAATAGGAGCCTATATCAGAAAAAGACCCCAAAATTGGGACTGTCCCTATAAAATCGAGACATCTGGTCACCCTATCAGAGGTCCTAAGTAACTACAACTGCCTTAAATGAGAGTTTCAGGTGCTTATCACCTTTGAAAATTAAGTCACATTTATTTAGGTACATAACTGTTCAAAGAGACATGAAGCAACCACACATTGATTATTGATAAATAATGGGCTTGTTTAATTTGATCACTAACACATGATCCACCCAAAAGTTTGTCATCACTCCTCCAATTTTACTGATGCTACAGATGGAGTAGAACTAAAATACTAGCCTTAAACATCCCCAATCTTTGGACTGTTGCTCCCTACCTTTATAATAGGCTAAAGCAAACCTCCAATTATGGATGACCCTGAAATTTAAAGTGTTCAGAATCCTGATCAGGATCTGATTTTTGTATCTTGAGTCTACCTCCCAACATAAGGGCCTGATAATGAGTTAATTAAAATCAGTGGGAAAACTCCAATTGCTTTCAGTGGTGAAGAACTTGGGCCTTTTTCCACCTTTCTGGAAAATTGGCTGAGTTGAGAAATCCACTTATCCTGTAGCCTAGCCTCAGAGCAGAAACTGTGTTGATTTCATGAACAAATCCATATTTATTCACAGCAAGGAAATAGGAAATGAGCACTTCATTTGTTCTCTTATTGATTAGGAATGAAAAAAAAACAGCTGGGTTAGCAAAGTAATTGATCTGATCAGTGCAAGTGTACAGTTCATTATATAGGTCAGTAGAGACAGGGATATTATAACTCATTCTGTTTGGTTTAGGTATCATTTTTGTAACTCTAAGTGGCAATGAGCAGTAAAAGCGGTTTGTAATAGGAAGAGTCAGTTATAGAGACAGTAGTTATCCCAGCTGGCAGCAGCTCCCAATCACTGACACACTGTGCACCACTACTTGTTATTCAACTTTTGCCACTGTTCTTGGGCCATTGATCTTTCCCGTACATTTTGGTCTTAACTATGTAGCCTATAGGTATAGGTATTTGCTAGGTAACACATAGGCATAGGGTAAGGCAGTAAAGCAATGAGCCGACAGGTCTCAGGGCAGTAAGACAATAGCTTAGGTAAACAAGGTATAAGGCCCCAAAGACCTATCGTACACAGTTAGCCAGGAGTAACCCTAGATCATATGATATCACAAGACAGAATGCTGTAATGATCAAACTGCTGACACAGGTAACCAGAAGATACTCGTTTGTACCAGCTTGGAATATTGTAAGTTCGGTACATCAGCAGATATCTGACCATAAGAATGCCATGGTAATTAATTGTCTTCAGTGTTGTTGTAGCCATGTTGGTCCCAAGATATTAGAGAGGCAAGATGGGTGAGGCAATATCTTTTATTAGATCAACTTCTGTTGGTAACTAATTGATGTGTATCCTAACAAGCTTGAGGTAAAAGGCCTAATAACATATAGGAGAAGTGCACCCCAGTATTAGTAGGGTGAGGAAATACAAATAAGAAAAAGGGGATGAAACCCCTACTGGATGCGCATTAGGCATAGTGGCATCAGTGTAACACATTATAAAATTTGTATCCCGGCCTGTGTGCCATGGGAGATGTAGCTGTTGGGAGATGCCAGGTGGTGACCACTGGCAATGATGGTGATGGAGAGTCTGATGATAGAGGATGATGACTAACACTTCAGCTCCTTTTGCAAGGGATGGTGTGATTATATGGATGCTCAGACATACATTCTGTATTATCTCTATCTACCTTGCTGGACTGGAGTGTTTGTGAATTTACTAATTGTGTTTATAAAACTATTGCAAATTCAGAAGGTTTAACCTAAGTGTGAGTGTTGCAGTTGTGGACATTGGGGTTTCCAACTGACCAGTAATTCTAATAATAATAGACCTGATTTGGGGACAATAACCCACCAAACATCAGTGTGTTAACTAGGAGTTCTTAAGTAATCAATACACAATCAATAGATCAGGCAACAACTACAATTCCTGCCCCAGCCAATACTAAATGGTGACCTTGTTGCTAACTACCTGTACTAGACTCTCGTGTATCTTTACTATTTATCTCTCATTAAAATAAAATCAGAATGGAAAAGTTTAGACATCAGAGAATGTTTCCTGACACTGAGATCTATTAGGCTATAGCAACATAGAAGTCTCATAGCCTCAGACTTATGAAACTAGGCTGGATAAAGCACCTCTAGAGAATATTCCTGTAGGGAATTGCCTTTGGTGCTGGTAGACAGAAATGACCTAAGAGGGCTATCACCTCTCTGATTTCTGTAATTCATTAGATGTGATATATTATACAATGAAGCTTGGGCTGTTTCAATTCCCCGTCTCTCAGACTCTAGGATTCAGAGTGGCCCATGTTCCACTGCACTTTAGACCATGCACAATTAAATGTGAGGGCTAACCAGGCCTCAGCACAGAGACTTAGAGTTCATTGGCTTGCTACATATGATGTCTTACTCTACTAAAGTGATACAATTGAAAGACCTGGGAACAATTGCTTCTTTTTGCATCACTTGTATTGTAGAACAACTGAATATGGCACAGTGAATTGGGAACTACTTCTCCCATGAGGCAGACGAGGGCTCACCCAGAGGCACAGTCAGGCAGGGTTGATGCCTGACTTCCATGTCAGATTTTACCAGATGGAGAAGTCTTTCAATCCCACCAAGGGCTCTAGAGGAGTCCCACTAACAAGGACTGTAATGAAGTTCTGAGTAAACACATCCCATTGACATGCTGGTGATTCCTAGCCAATTCTGCCCACTTTTTTAGAATGCATAGCTCCTATTAGCCTCTCAGTGCAGAGGAGATTATGGCTACTTTCTGCCCTCCTAACTTCAACTCCCCATGGCAGTTTTTCCACCTTGGGAGCTCTCTACCAGGTCTTTGTAACAGAGGAACACAGAAGTCTGTGTTAAATTTAACCTGTAAAATCCAAGAGTGGCCTAGACAAAAGCATCTATGTAATTGTGCAAAAGAGAGGCCAGCTCCTTAAAGAATGAAGTTATCTTGCATCACTGTGTCTTTAATTTCCCATAACTTCTGAACTTAGATAGTACCGTATTTATAATTAAATCACTGATGTTTGAACAGTGCCACACATCATTATTATGTATTTTATTATGACATGTTGTTAAACATCTGCACTATTAAACACAGATAAGACTATGGCATAAATTGGAGAAAAATAACGTAATGACATGAGGCTGCACAACTAGAGTTGGGTAGGGAGGTATGTTAGGCTTAATAATGTTAATGGGAGAGAGAAGTCTGAAATAGCTTTAGCAGATGACTAAGTCTGTCAAGACTCAGGCTCGGATGTTATGAACATTATTCCTTTTAAAGAAGGGACAAACATTTTTCTTTGCTTTTTGCAGGATTTGGAAATTCCATGGCAGTTTCTGCCTATATGGACTTTCCATTTGCTTCACTTTGGCATTATTGGTCAGGTGAATAAAACTATATTTTCAATGTGAGTATCTAAGTTAGGCAACTGAGCCATAATTAGGCACTTTAATAAGAAGAATTACTGCTGTAAGATCTTTTCTATTTCCAATATGTGATCTTAGGAACTGTATGCTGGCTAATAAAATGGTATTGGATACTACAGACCCTGTGCTAAGATAAGGTCCCTGCCTTCTTATCCTCCTGCTCCCGCCCACAGAAAACCAGGGATTCTTTTTCTGTTAGAAGAAAATTAGCTTATATTTAACAAGCATAAAGATTAAACAAAGCTTTGATGAGCCAGTTTTTCATTATCATTTAGACAAGCCTTTGATCTTAGCCAATGTGTGATCTCTCATATCCTATGTCAAGTCCTTATTTTCCACAGATACACTCCTGTTTCATAGGAATCTTCATTATCTTTGATGTGAAGCTGTTTGTAATATGTCCAGTGCATGAAATTCAAAAATCTACAGAGGTGGCTCCCCAGGACAGTCCAGTAATGAAAGGTGATCAACAAGTGGCAGTTCAACTGTCATCTAGGCTATTGTAGACTTTGATTCTCATGAAGCACTCACTCCAGAGAGGGAAAAGCACATGAATACTACTGAAAACACTTTAATATTTAAGTGCTCAAAATTTAGCCTTTATGATCCAGGCCTGATTAGGACAAATCAGATTAAGCAAATTTGTTTCAAAGTAAGTTTTGTTTCAGAGTATGATGCCTGATTAGAAGACTTGAAGTAAATTAGCATCTGACAAGTAAATTAAAAATTAGGTGTTACTTTGCTGTACATGAAACTCTTTTTATTTTTTTCCCCAACATGTTTCCTGAGGGGAAAACATTTTCAAAGTATGATGTGAAGTTTTAGTTGAGTGAATCCCATTGACTTTGATGAGAGTTGAGGTTTGATGGATAGAACCTTGCACAAAGGTTTGAAAATACACCTATTTAAATTCATTATGTTAACTTATGTGATCTGCTCTTTTGCTCACTTTGATGTCTTTCTATCAGACACTATGCACATGAGGACAGATTTGGTCTCATTTTAAGCAGAGACTGTCATGGATGCAAAATGACTCAGGAAAGTAGAGCAGTCAGACTAAGGGCCATAAGCAGACTAAGGGTCTTAAGCAAACTAATGGTCATAAGGTTCTTCTAGAAGGACATATCAAAATGATCTTCCTCCTCCTTATTTTAGAAGCACTAAAGTATGCCATAACTGTTCTTCTGCCTATATTTTTTCCCCATTACTTCTTGGGCTCCTTCCTGCTCTTTAGGCTCTCTTTGCTGCTCTCTCTGACACCATCACTTATTCTAGGAACAGCCTCTCAATTACCTATCAAGTTTTGTTTCTACCTATGTTACTCATACAGTCCCCATCATGATAGTATCTGAGCACCTTGCACTCTGTTTTTTATTATTATTATTATTATTATTATTATTATTTATTTGATTATTTATTTATTTATCCACACAACATTCCTGTGAGGTTAGGAAGTATCTTTCACAGAACCAAGGTACAGAGAAACTAAGGTGCCCAGCATCACACAGGAAGTATGTTATGGAGCAAGAAACTGAACCCAAGTCTCACAAGTTCCAGGCTAGTACAGGCTGCTGGAGCTGGGAGCACTGTGGAGGCCGGCTGGGCACTTATGGAAGAGTATCACTCTCCAGTGACTTCCTGACCAATTAACAGCAATTCCACTTCATGGTGGTAACAAGCTGAGTTTGAAAATGGGCTGTGAATGCAGGATCTTGGTGCCACCTATTTCTGCAAACTCCACTAGTTCAAATTTACTATATGAGAAGCTGATTTAAAGCCCATTTAGGAGGACTGAAAGGGTCTCATTAACGTCAATGGACTTTGGATGAGACCCTTCATTCTGTGTAAAAATAGTTTCTCCTTAATCAGGACCTTGTATGTAAGGAAAATCTAGTGTTTAAAAAGCTCAAGGTGGCTTGTTTCTAATACCTCCCATAAATAACTCATTCTAATTTTTAGTATTAGTAATTATCCTGTTTAATTAAAATGTTTTTATTGGAATTCTATTTTTTCCTTGAAGTGGCTTCTTGACATGGACTTATCTACACTGGGATATATTTTTAATAATATACCCCACCATTGTTAACACAAGTTCAGATCCACAAGGTGGTCACAGCAGAGGGAGCAACAGCATAGCCCAGAGCACCACCATTTAAGCACTGTATTATGTAGAGCCAGGCTTAAGAGAGCTGTTTAACATGGTGCTGAAAACATTGGTGGCCTCCTGGAGCCTTGTTATTATTATTATTGGTTATTCATATTACAATAGTGCCTAGAAACCCCAATCATGAACTAGGCCCACATTGTTCTAGACACTGTACAAACACAGAAGGAACATATTGTCCCTGCCTCAAAGAGCTTACAACTTAAGGATAAAACAAGAGACAAGTGGATATTAACAGACCTTGTCTACACTTTGCACTCCCAATGTTAGTACACTGGCGAATTTGCATGGATATGAAATTTCATTAAAGACTATGATAGAGAAGTGACTGCTTCCATCATACCATAGTTTTCTATACTGTGTTTCTTGATAAAAGTGGAGACTTCTAAGCATGCAATTTGTGTGAGGAGCTCTTATTTCATCTGGAAACCTACAGGATTTAGTGCAAACTATAGAACCTACAGTCAACAGTTTAAAACGAGTGGACTGGAACAGAGATAAGCCTGCACTTCTGAGATGCCCCTAGTAATTAGCTACTGAATAGTGTAACATGTTCAATTTTGGCAGACAAATTTTAATTTTGTTTCAAATATTCCCTTCAAGGGTAATGTGTCAAAGTTTAGCACTTGCTACTGGATCTAGCTCAACTGGATCCCTTCCAGCTATAGCCCAGCTTTCCAATCAGCTGGGATGTCATGCATGAGAATGAGTTATGTGGTTCAAGATGAAATAAAATCTATAATTCTAATACCGGTCAGAATGTTAATGTAGTGGAAAATGTTGAAATATTTGATTAATTTTTGACTGTATGAGCAGCAATGCGGCTCCAGTTTCCTGGTTAATAAAATGCAAGAATCAGATGGGCAAATTGTTTCAAAGAGAACTCCATCTATCTACCTATCTCTCTCGCTCTCTCAGCATTTTCTCTCTAGCAGCACTCACCACTGTGGTATTCATATTCTAAGTGTTGATCATATTCTTACTGGCTGTGGCCAGAGCAATCAGAGAGTTTTGCTGGGTTTCATGTTATGTAAATGTGTAAGGATTTGGCTCACTTACAGCAACCAAAACAATGTAAATTTAGACTAAAAGATACACATATTTGAAGAGGTGCTTTGCATGTCATCATGGGTGATCATATTGCTTTGGCCAGGTCTGAATTAGAAGTTAAGAAGGCAAGGTTATTGTATTGGAAGATTTTCTTTCTGTTGGTACCATATGTTTTGAATATAATTTTTGAAGGAGCCAGTGGGATAGGTACTTTTTATAGACACAAATGAAAGAATAAATAACTAGTTCTTGCCATATTGCTACCCCAATAAATCACGCTCATGAAAAAAGCTAGGATATTCAGATGTTTATGAAAATATTTTTTAAAAAGTCCTATAAAAAGTGGAAACTAGGTCAAATTACAAAGGATGAATATAAACAAATAACACAAGGATGTAGGGACAAAATTAGAAAGACCAAGGCACAAAATGAGATCAAACTAGCTAGAGACATAAAGGGTAACAAGAAAACATTCTACAAATACAATAGAAGCAAGAGAAAGACCAAGGACAGGGTAGGCCCATTAATCAACGAGAGGAAGAAAATAATAACAGAAAATGAGGAAATGGCAGAGGTGCTTAATGACTTTGTTTTGGTTTTCACCAAGAAGGTTTGTGGTGATTGGATGTCTAACATAGTGAATGACAGTGAAAATGAGGTAGAATCTGAAGAGGCTAAAATAGGGAGAGAACAAGTTAAAAACTGCTTGGAAAAATTAGATGTCTTCAAGTCACCAGGGCCTGATGAAATGCATCCTAGAATACTCAAGGAGCTGACTGAGGAGATATCTGAGCCACTAGTGATTCTCTTTGAAAAGTCATGGAAGACAGGAGATATTCCACAAGACTGGAAAAGGGCAAATATAGTGCCAATCTATCAAAAGGGAAATAAGGACAATCTGGGGAATTACAGACCAGTCAACTTAACTTCTGTACCAGGAAAGATAATGGAGCAAATAATTAAGCAATCAATTTGCAAACATCTAAGAGATAATAAGGTGATAAGTAATACTCAGCATGGACTTATCAAGAACAAATTATGTCGAAACAACCTGATAGCTTTCTTTGACAGGGTAACAAGCCTTGTGGATAAGGGGGAAGTGGCATATGTGGTACATCTTGAATTTAGTAAAGCTTTTGATACTGTCTCACATGACATTCTCATAAGCAAAGTAAGGAAATGCAAACTAGATGGAGCTACTACAAGGTGGGTGCAAAACTGGTTGGAAAACCATTCTCAGAGAAGAATCCTGTGGCACCTTATAGACTAACAGACGTTTTGCAGCATGAGCTTTCGTGGGTGAATACCCACTTCGTCGGATGCAAGATTCACCCACGAAAGCTCATGCTGCAAAACGTCTGTTAGTCTATAAGGTGCCACGGGATTCTTTGCTGCTTTTACAGATCCAGACTAACACAGCTACCCCTCTGATACTTGACATTCTCAGAGAGTAGTTATCAGTGGTTCACAGTCATCCTGGAAGGACATAACAATTGGGGTCCTGCAGGGATCAGTTCTGGGTCCGGTTCTGTTCAATATCTTCATCAATGATTTAAATAATGGCATAGAAAGTACAATTATAAAGTTTGCGGACAATAACAAGCTGGGAGGGGTTGAAATTTCTTTGGAGGATAGGATTAAAATTCAAAATTATCTGGACAAACTGGAGAAATGGTCTGAAGTAAATAGGATGACATTCAATAAGGACAAATGCAAATTACTCCATTTAGGAAGTAACAGTCAGTTGCACACATACCAAATTGGAAATGACTGCTTAGGAAGGAGTACTGCGGAAAGAGAGCTGGGGGTCATACTGGACCATAAGCTAAATATGAGTCAACAGTGTAACCCTGTTGCCAAAAAAAAAAAAAAAGTGAACATCATTCTGGGATGTATTAGCAGCAGTGTTGTAAGCAAGACACAAGAAGTAATTCTTCCTCTCTACTCTGTTCTGATTAGGCCTCAACTGGAATATTGTATCCAGTTCTGGGCACCACATTTCAGGAAGGATGTCGACAAATTGGAGAAAATCCAGAGAAGAGTGACAAAAATGATTAAAGGTCTAGAAAAAACATGACCTATAAGGGACAATTGAAAAAAATGGATTTGTTTAGTCTGGAAAAGAGAATACTGAGGGGGTCATGATAACAGTTTTCAAGTAAATAAAGTTGTTGTTAGAAGGGGAGAAAAATTGCTTTTCTTGACCTCTGAGGATAGGAAAAGAAGCAATGTGCTTAAACTGCAGCAAGGGAGGTTTAGATTGGACATTAGGAAAAACTTCCTAACTGTCAGAGTGGTTAAGCACTGGAATAAATTGCCTAGGGAGGTTGTAGAATCTCCATCTTTGGAGATTTTTAAGAGCAGGTTAGACAAACACGTATCAGGAGTGGTCTAGATAGTACTCAGTCCTGCCATGAGTGCAGGTGACTGGACTAGATGACCTCTCAAGGTCCCTTCTAGTCCTATGATTCTATGATTAAAGACCAAAAATAGGGAACTTTAACCACTCACTTCAGCAGAACAAAGATTTAGGTCTACTATGCAACTGCAGTTATTAGGTTTCACACTGGGAATAAAATAGCTTGTGCCAAAATTTCATTTTCTTCCTCTAATGTAAAGGATTCGTTTTTGTGTTTTGGAGGAAGACTCTTCTTGGCTAGTCTTCAATCCAACCATTATTAATGCAGTAAATTCAGAGTCTTAATATCAATTTATCAAAACTACCAAATTATGATATTCAGTGTTATCAGTGGAATACTACACAATTCTATTATATGTTTATTTTCATAGAATAATAGAATATCAGGGTTGGAAGGGACCTCAGGAGGTCATCTAGTCCAACCCCCTGCTCAAAGCAGGACCAATTCTCAACTAAAACATCCCAGCCAGGGGTTTGTCAAGCCTGACCTTAAAAACCTCTAAGGAAGGAGATTCCACCACCTCCCTAGGTAACCCATTCAACAAGTATCCGGGGCTGGCTGGATCCACTAGTGAACTGAAACACACGATTTCCATTATTTTCCTCATTTACCCTTTCTACAGTACTTTATACTACCAATTTTACTGAGTGGTGGTTATCCTCTTGAAGAAACATGTATAGTTATTACTATATTCATTGTAGCTATTATTCTTTAAGGGGCAAATCCAGAGCTGGAATATCCAGCACAGCATCAATTCTCCTGTCCTTCTGCTCCACCCAGAAGCAACCTGAAGACTATGAGAATTAAGTAATCTTTCTGTAGCAGCTCTGCAGCCATCCTACAACCTTGTTAAAAGATTGTTCCCACACCCACTCCATGTATCTGCCAACTGCCTTGGCACTTGGGTTCATTGTCTGTCCTGCTATACAGAGTTCATGATCTCATGAATGTGCATATCTTTTAGAATCTAAGGTTACAAGTCATAAGCAACACAGCTACAGCAGGCCACCTACTGTAGTTAAATAGACACAGTCTGCATCTAGGTACTAAAATGTGTACACAACCAAATTGTTTAGACTTCAAACAAGGATATGCAAACCTCAAGGAGTTTATACATCTATATAATACATTATATTCATCTAATACATTTAGATGAATATATTATAAAGTATTTCAGATAATCTGAATAGATCTAATACATTTGGGTCCAGAAATCAGGAGGGAACTTTAATGAAAGCAGGATTTCTAGTCAGATTTAATAGTGAAAATAGCAAAAAATATTAAATAATAAATATCTAGAGCTTTGAAATGGTAGCAAGTCATCACCAATTTGTTTGGGGCAAATTCACATCCAGCTACTTTTTTTTTCACTTTGAAGCATGCAAAAGTATAAAAGACCACCTTTAATTCATATTTTGTGCCCAAATGGAAATGGCATATTAGCCAACTTTGATTTTTTTTTCCTCTTGAGCATGTCATGCAGAAAAAGATCTCCTCATTACAGAGTCTTACAATACTACACCAGAATTCTATCGAGATTATGGACACAGGTGAAACAACACTTTTTGGTAACTTATTTTTACTGGGGGAAATGGTATAAAGAGGTGGAAATTAATGTGCATAGGGCATTAGGACAAGTACTCAGATCTTATCACAAACAAAGCTAAGCATGGAAAATTAAGAGCTCAGTCATCAATCTTCTTTTCAACATCACAATATGGTCCATGTTTCTTATAATATAAGAGATTTCCCAGGTCAAAAATCAACAACAATAAGAAAATTAGTCTCTATTCCAGGGGCTAGTTTTCCACCAGAAAAGGAAACAGACAAGAAACTTGCTAGGAAACCCAAACCTGACCCAATAAGATACTGCTGCTGCCAGAAAATATAGACAAGGCTTTGTCATCTGCTTACTACACTTGTTAAATACTCCTGAGTGGACCATAAATGTTGCATTTGATGTTGAATAAGTATAAGAGAAAGATTTAAGACATCTAACAACTAGAACCAGTATCAGGATTAAATTTTACTATATACAAATAGAATCATTTATTAATTTTTCTATATAACTTAGAAGAAAATAATACCCGAATGTAAAGAAAACTACCTAATGGGCCATTACACAAAGTAAAACTATTTCCCCATGTTTATTCCCCCCCCACACACACAGTTCCTTACATCTCCTTGTCGATTGCTGGAAATGGGCCATTTTCATTACCACTACAAACAGTTCTTTTTCTCTCCTGCTGATAATAGCTCACCTTAACTGATCACTCTTCTTATAGTGTGTATGGTAACACCCATTGTTTCATGTTCTCTTTGTATATATTTATCTTCCTACTGTATTTTCCACTATATACATCTGATGAAGTGGGCTATAGCCCACGAAAGCTTACGCTCAAATAAATTTGTTAATCTCTAAGGTGCCACAAGTACTCCTGATCTTTTTACTTTTTTATTGTAAGATAGGTAGGAGTTTGTGCACTGCCTTCATTCATTGTGCATTCCCAGAGTACTCATCTATATACCTACAGTGTTCACGTCCTTGACCCTCTGAATAGGTGGCTTCAAATTTCAAGAAAGAAAAAACATGAAATCTAGTAATGGTCTTGAATGGTTGTTTTCCTCACAAGAAGAAAGTTGACCCTAGAACTCGCAATCATTTTACATGACTATAGGACCAATCCCCATAAACTCATCCTGCTTCAGAAAGAGCATTACACATTGACCCTCGCAAAACATGTCTCTCTGGCAAATCACTAGTAGTCATTCTTAACCCACTGTGACATAGATTTTTAGTTTAGGTGAAACCTTGACAAGGGGTGCAAATAAACTACTCCACTCCAGGAAGAACTGTGATTAGGAGGCATGCCTCTGAGTTACAATCCCTCCTGCTTCCTTCTGGTGGAATCTACTGCTGGTCTATACAAGCAGTAAATTACTTCACCGCCACCCCGATTCACTCTTGCACTCACTCAGCCACTCTGGCTAGCAAGCAGGGAGAGTAGGGGAAGGGTGGAGGGAAGGAAAGCATGGACCCAAGGTTTCATCCCTTTCTCACCCACCAGCTACAAGGAGGAAGAAAATGAGTGCAATAAATTCAGCATATTCCTATAGCTGGGATCCAAGATCCAGAAACTATTTAAGCCCAATGGTACTCCAACCGTCTCAGGTGCTCATGATCATTTTTTCATTACTGCCTTACCACTGATCAGCATATTACTTTGCATTTACACTGTGGTTGCCACTAGAACCCCTTCCCCATTTTACTTTCAGACATGCATTTCAAACTAGTAGCCACAGGAGTATACCAGTGGCAAAACAGGGGGGACCTAATGGGTATTTCTGAAGAATTCCTTTTTATTGTTTCATGACCATGACTTTTTGTTGTTGTCCTTTGTTACCCTGACACACTAAAGACAAGCTTGTGAATTTCAGCAGAGAGTCTCAAAAGCCTTTCCAAACAAAGGGCCAGGGTATCCAGAGTCTCATTTATTCCTTTGTGCCTCCTGCCTGCTGCTCTGAGTCCTCTGTTACAGAGTTGCAGTACATTCTGCCACTGTCAAATCATGGTCATAATAGCTGCAGAATTTCCCTGAGCCAGACTTTTCTCACGCAATTTCAAGCTTAATTTAACTCATCCTACAAACAGATATAATAGAACAATGTCACATTCCACAGCAAAACATAGGAGTGAGTCAAACATTTGTTTTCTGACCATATGTTTAGATAAGAAAATACACGGTGGCCTTGTACCCCAGATTTTAAATACAGATCATGCCATTCAGCTTTCATTAGGCCATGGCTGAAGAGCTATATTATATTCTGTCTCTCTTTCTCGACCCCACTTAAGGTATCCCCAGCAGTGATACCTTAAGTGGGGTAGAGAAAGAGAGACTGCTAGGCACTAGACATTCCTAATTAGGTTCATCCCCATATTTCATGAAGATGCTGTTTACTCCTCCAGCTTTCCTCTCCTTTCCTTTAGATTTTGGATCCATATCCACTCACTTGGAATTACAGCCTTATGGACTGAAAAAGTCCTCTGTTCTGCTGGAGTATGTCTGCCTTGTAGGACGAGTTCTATTATACAACACCGATTTCCTCTAAAGATGATGCTCTCCTCTAGCAGAATAGGTATACTCATAAATGGCCAAGACTATAGTAGGACATGGAAGCCCAGCCTTCAGACTTGGGCAATGAAACAGGAAATCCAAAACCTCATATTTAGCTCAAATGAATACTTATGTGGACAAATGACTAATTTCCAGACCTAAGTTCCTAAGTATCCAAATATAGGATTCCCATAATTCAGGTTTCCATATTTGAGAATTGGGCCCACATTGGGCATCACTCTACAGTATTGGGCTAGAGAACCAACTCTGATTCTTAATTTGAGTATTTGTTTTTCTATGCCTCCAGCCCAGCTCCATGGCAGGATATAATATAATGGAGGAGATCACTGACTCTGTGTTTCCTACTAGGAGCAAAATCTGGAGTAATTAGACCAAATGCTTAGATGAATAAAATAAAATACACTACAAAAGCACATCTGCTGGGAGCCAGCAGCTTGAAATTAGATGCTGTGGAAACTGAAATGACAGGTATTGAGACACACATCATGTCTATATAGTATTGATTTTAAGAGATGCCATTTATTCCAGCCCCCAGATTTTTTGCTCTGAGCTGACATTACCAGTGAATTTGGAGCTTTCAGAATCTCAGATTGGGAACACATCTGCTATTGATAGAAAGTGTTTTTTTTCTTTTTTCATTTTGTTTTGTTTTTATTGAACAAGTAAAATCTGTGTTGCTTCTGAGGGAGACTCCCTCGATCTGCTGGCAATGCTCCTTCTAATGGAGCCCAATATGCCATTAGCCTTCTTGGCCTGTGCCCTGCACTCACCAGCCCAGGCGTTTATTTCTTTTTCTTGCCTGCAGGCCCCTGGCCTTGGGCTCAATCTCTGTGGCAGCAGCAGTGAGTGACCCGGCCCCAGCCCGCTCTGCTCTGCCACCTCCCAGCATCACCTGCTTCCACAGGGTCCTAGTCCCTCCTACCATTAGTGCCAGGGCTGGCTGACCAGGCTGACCCTGACCCTGCTCTTCTGCCTCAGAAGGTCCCTTCCCTTTTCCAGCAGGACCCTCCTCCAGCACAGGGGGCCCCTCACCCCTAGCATGGGTGAATGCCCGCCAGTAGTCTCCATCATCCCTCTCCCATCACCCATCACTATTGTCCCCCCAGTGTCCCACACCTCTCCCTTCCACTGCCCTTGCTCCCCTCTCCCAGCACTGGGTGGGGTCCTCCAATGCCACCTCCAGGCCAGGGCCAGCCCTTATCACCCTGCTGCCTCAGGGTCCTCCTTGTCTTTCAGCTCTCCAGCTTTGGGGTCCCCAACCCCGCAGTACCAAAACCTGGGGTCCCACAACTCTGCTCTCTCCACCACCCACAAGGACAGGGGTACTCCATCCATTTGCTTTTCCGCCTCCCCACCCCTCCTAGCCAGTGGTGAGCTGGAGCCGGTTCCCACAGGTTCCCAAGAACTGGTTGCTAAAATTAGACCTCGGTGGAGAACCAGTTGTTAAATGGCCAGGGAGTGGGCAAAGAACTCCAGTCCACGGGCCGGACCATCCTGTTGCTCCCAGGCTTCCCAGCTGGGGAGGCTGAGGCTCCCCCGGCCCTTCTCCCACTTCCCCCCAGCTGCAGCGTGGCCAGCCGCCCGGCATCAGCTGGGCAGCTCAGCTGAGCTCCGGAGTCGTCCTGCTGCTGCTTTTTGAGAGGCCCGGCAAGGTGTGTGGGGGGGGTCCTGCTGCAAGCTCCAGGGCTGGCCAGAGGGGAGAGGAGGGGGCAAGTGGAGCAATTGGCCCGGGCCCTGCAGGGGCCCCTGGCCCTACAAGGATGTCTCCCCCGGGCTCTCCCCCACCATGAAGAGCCGCAGCATGGCCAGCAGCTGGGCAGCTCAGCTAAGCTCTGGGCTGCCGGCAAGGTAAGGGGGCTGCAAGCTCTGGGGCTGGGGGGGGGCAAGTGGGGCAATTTGCCCCGGGCCCCTGGCCCCACAAGGATGTCTCTGCCCCAGCCCTGCCCCCCGCTGCCCCCCGCAGAGCTGCAGCATGGCCAGCAGCTGGGCAGCTCAGCTGAGCTCCTGAGTCATCCTGCTGCTTTGAGCTGCCGGCAAGGTAAGGGGGGAGGGGGCTGCAGGCTCTGGGGCTGCCGGGGGGGGGGCAAGTGGGGCAATTTGCCCCAGGCCCTGCAGGGCCCCCCAGCCCCACAGGTATGTCACCTCCTGCCCCGGCCCCTCCCCCGCTTCCCCTCCTCCTTAAATCAGAACTTTTTATAAACTGGTTATTAAGATTTTGGCAGCTCATCACTGCCTAGCCCCCAGAAAAAATAGATCTTTGAGCCCGTCCTCCATGCTGGAGGGTTCTGGGGTCCCCCAGCACCAGAACACATATAGGCCCTTCAAGAGCCACCCTGTTCTCGAGACATGGGCTCTCAGTGTTGTGAATGTGTAATTGCATTTTTAAAAATCCACAGAGGATATACACCTGGGAAGTGAGTTTGCTGCAAGGAAGTCCAGAGAGGTGGATTTCAGAATGTAAGCGGCATGACACTGATGATGATTGGTGAGGTTTTTTTTAAATTATATGAACTTCATTATAATTATAAAAAAGAACTACAATATAATATAACATAATTATACAGCTCTGTGCCATCAATATTTAACCTGAGGTCAGCAGCTGTCCTTGAATTCACTGTAACCAGATTACACCTGTATAAAAAATATTAAGGACGGGTCCACAAAGGCTGATTTCCCCTGAGACCCGCAGCCCCGTAGGGATGGCTCTGGGTAAAGGAGACCCTCTATTTCATTAATGTAGTTGTATGTATGTCCCTCTGGAAAGTGAGGTATGAGGTGGTGTTCCAGAGACCCCACTGATTTGGGCTTGCCTGGATGAGTTGGTGGAGACAATCTGGAAGGAGCTGGGGGTGCTGAGGTGTGCAGAGAGAAAGCACTGCTTAGGGAAAGCGGAAGAGGTACATCCAAGTTTTTGTCTAGCCTCTCACCTTTTGACCCAGAAACCTTTGGGAGCACATTCAGGGCAAATGGGTGAAGGAATAAGAGGATTTTGGGGAGTGATTTTGTTTGTGATATGGTGGGAATTGGAAAGAGATTATTGTGTTTGGTGGGGGGAATTATGCTGGACAAACAGTACAGTTCACTGTACTTCTATCAATATCCAAGAGACTATAACATCAGGAGGCAGAAGGCCTTGGAAATGATTGTGAGCATGTTACTGTTGTTGTTAGGTATGATTGTTTTCCTTTGTTTTTGTTTTTCCTGTCTTTTATTTTCCATGGAAGGATTTGATTCTGTGTATTGAGGACCTGGGGTTGTGTCCAGGTTTTGGGAGGACCCCAGAAGCAGAATCTTGAGCACTTTACAGAGAGATGGAGGACCCATAATGGGATTGAGCAGAGGCAACTAGCTGTGGTTGACTTTTGCTTTCGCTGGTCTTAAGATGCCAAATGGACTGTATCTGGAGGATGCAGGAAGTCTTCAGTGCCAGGGTTCTTCTGCCAAGGGAATTGTAGATGATAAAAGGGAACGGCGGGATGTGTTCTCTTGCATTAATTTTGGTTTCTGTTTTTTACATTTACATATTTTGGATGTTTCTGTTTCGTTGTGTTGTCCAGAAACTATTGTTATAGTGGTTGGTGTGTTTAATAAAAGATGTCAAAGGGTCAGCTACCCTCTGACACTGGAGGGCTCCTCCTAAGATATAATCTTACTTGTGCTTACACTCAGGCTCCACTTGTGTTGGTGTGTGGTAAATTTTACACCCTAATGTGTGCTGACAAGGATGTGCAGTATAAAGAGCTTAGCAAATCACCCCCAAACTGTACTCCACCCCCAGCTAGCAACCTCTTTACCATTATTGTGGGCACAATGGTGCTGTTCAAGCTGAGTACGATCACTGTGGTAGCACTGCTTTGCTCTCCTATGGCTTTCATTTGAACTTGGTTGATTACCCAGGGAGTATATACAGTGCCTTGTCAGAATGCTTATTAAAGAGGTTGGAACTTGGCTTTAAAAGAAGTGAGATGAATACTTCTGAGTTTCCCCAGCTCCATAACACAGTTCCTCTGGGCTCCCATTAAAAGAGGGCCGCAGGTGAACCAAGCATAGGATTGTATTTAAGGAGGGGTGGGGGAGGTGTACATTGTGATGAAGTGCTTTTAACATTTCACAGTTTAACATAATTGGATTCTAATAGAAATCTTTTCAGTCAAAAGTCCTGTCAAAGAATTTCGTTTCACTTACATCTCCATTAAAAAAGCAGGTTTTATTCCAAATGATATCCCTGGGGAAAATTAAATGATACACTGGCAATTTGGGAATCCAACAAGGTGACCATGGTAACTGCACTTACAGATTCTTTGCGTATAATATTCAATTGAAGAATATGTCCCTTTTTAAGCAGCTATTTGGTGAGTGCGCACACGCACACACACACAAATAACTGAATGGTGTTTTTGTCTTTTTTTAAGTGAAATAATATTACAAGTCACTTCTATGTGATATCTGAAGACCTGGTCTATATAAATCAGAGTGGCAATGAATGTGTTGGCTTCTAGCAACTTCACAGTGATCATCTAGTCACCATGCTTCACTCTATAGCCCCTTGGAAGTCCACATTGGAAATGGGAAAAGAATTTCCATCCTTGTGCTCCAAAAGCACAGGCCCCTACCAGTTGAGCTAAAGGTAAACCTCCGTTAGTTCTTAGTCATCTAGGGAGTATGAGAGACAGTTGAATAGCTCTGATGCCACCTAGAGAGGGCAGCAGTGCACATTCACATTAGCAGGAACATTACAATGTCAATGAATGTGAATTGTGTTCTATCCTAAAGTCAGAGTAAATTGAATCTTACCTATTTGTTTCACTTCCTATGGTATGTAATAAGTCAGAGTATATGCTCTAATGGTTCCTTCTGGCCATAAACTCTATGACATTTATTACAAGGCCAGGGTCTTACTCATGACTAGTGATGGCTGGACCTTAAAATAGTCCAAGTTCAGTTTTGTTTTGTTTTTCCAGATAAGAACAAAAATGTTAAGATGTTTAACGAATTAACCAAACCTCTTGAGTCTGAAGTAATCGACTGGAAAGATAGACTCATGATATTTCTATCAATTCCTTCTCTGTTTGGCCCAGGACTATGACAAGAACAGCCTTTTTATCAGTATTTGTCTATTTCTGCTTATGGTCTAGGCCAGAACCAGGAGGTGCTAAGCCAGAACAGAGATAAAATATTATGGGAGGAAAAAGAAAATTGATCGACGAGAGGCTGAAAAGAATCTCAGGTGCCAGGTTGCCACTTATAACTGTAGAACACTGACGAAGGAGGAATCAATAAATCATCTAATGGAGGAAAAGACAAAAACAGCCTGTGATGTGCTGGGTGTTTGCGAAACACAACCAAAGAAGGAGATGGAGGTCAGGTGGAGGGATGGAAGCAGGGTCATTCTAGAAAAAGGAGAAGGCATGAGGACAGCTGGAAGAGTCGGATTCATCATAAACAAGGAATGGTCTTTGGAAATCATCTCATGCCATTTGAAGTCATCATGTATCGGGATGCTTTACCTCCAATTGAACCGAAACAGCACCCTCAAAATCATCCAAATCTATGCTCCCACAAGTGCATGCGAAGATGATGATGTGGAAGGATTCTATCAGGAAATGGAGGAAACCCTCACTCTTATATATGATTGCGATGGGAGATTTTAATGCCAAGGTTGGAAGAGGGAGAGAAGGCGAAAAATTCATAGGAAGGTACGGTATCGGAGAATGAAATGCACAAGAATGACTAGCTATATTGGCAGACACAAGGAGAATGTTCATTGGTAGCACCTGGTTCCGAAAGAAGGCCAACAGGAGATGGACTTGGATCTCACCAAACATGAAGAAAAAGAATGAAATCTATTACTTTGATAGATAGACAACGCATTGTGCAGGATATTTAAGTAGTGCCATCATTTAACATTGGTAGTGATCATCGCCTGCTGAGAGACAGATTCATGTTCACTGTGAAGGTGGAGAAAAAGGTGCTGTGTATGGCAAGCAGAAGGCACCAACTGGTAACTTTTGACGAGGAAATCCTGAAGGAAAACATTTCCAGGGAAAACTGGAGCCTTTTGGATGACTGTGATGATGATTATGAGAACTTCAGCAAGAGACTGGAATGGTCCGAGAAATCAGCTGAGTGTGAAAGACCAAAAAGAGGTAGTGGAAGAATCTCAGAGAATACAAAGACCTTATTGGAGAAGAGGAGGAAAATGAAAAGAAATGGCAGTGACAGGCTTGAGTACTCCCTTCTCTGCAAGCTCATATGAACAAAGCTGAAGGAAGACTTCGAGAAATTTCGAACCAAAAAGCTCCTAAAAGGCTGCTGAAGATTGTAAAAGACTCAAAAAATGTAAACGGGAACTGGCGTTGTATAGGTCATCATTATCAGCTTTGAAGAACAAAGATGGAAAATCAGTAACCAATTGAACAGAGATGGAGGCAATCTGCAGGGATTTCTACACTCAGCTCTTTGCATCCTATATAGATGTCCCAATGCCATCACTCCAACAAACCAATGAACACATACTCCCGGTTCTCATCAGCAAAGTCTGTCACGCAGTCCATCAAATGAAAGAGGGGAAGCCTCCAGGCAAGGACAGTCTGACAGCAGAAGTGCTTAAGGCGGGAGGTCAGGAACTCTGGAAAGCTCTCGCCCAAAGGTTCAGCCATTACCTGGAAATCCAGAAGATACCATCCAGTTGGAAAGAGTCCAATACCATCTTGCTGCATAAGAAAGGCGATTGAGAAAATCTAAAGAACTATCGTCTGATCTGCCTGCTTTTGCATATCTATAAGTTGTTCACCAAAATGATAACAAAACGATTGTTGGGAAACCTGGATGAACAGCAACCTAGAGAGCAGGCTGTTTTTCGAAGAAATTACAGCACGATAGACCACATCTTTACTTTAAGCCATCTACTAGAGCGTTCAAGGGAATACAAATCCCCTTTGTGTATTGCCTTCATGGACTACGAGAAGGCATTTGATAGCTTGGAGACTAACGCCGTTCTTGAAGCTCTTTCAGAACAGGGCATCAGCACAAAATATATCACATTATTAAAGGACGCGAACTCTGGCTGCAGCACGGATATATCGCTGTTCAATACTCCCCTCTGAATCCCCATCTAGAAAGGAGTGAAACAAGGAGATACAGTTTCACCAAAATTATTCACAGCCTGTCTTGAATTGGTTTTTCGACGAGCAGACCTGAAAGGCAGGATTAATATCAACGGCGAGCAGCTAAAGCATCTCAGGTTTGCAGATGAGATAGTGCTGATAACTGAAAATACAGTCCACCTTGAGACAATGCTTAAAGAACTGAACATGAAAAGTAGTCAAGTCAGATTGAAAATGAACCAATTGAAAACAAAATATATGAGATCAGAACCCAAATAACTCTTGGAGGAGAGCAGATCCAAGAGGTCGACAAATACATTTAATTTAGGCCAGAAAGTCAACATGTGCCATGATCAGAAAGGCGAACTGTCATGCAGAAAAAAAGCTAGATGGTGTGCATTCAACGACATCAGGGACATCCTCCAAGGAAAGACCAGCAAAACAACTTGTGTGAATCTTTGTAACTTGACCGTGCTTCCCGCAATGCTACATGGCAGTGAAACACAGTCGCTGATGAAGACTGAAGAACAACTGACTGTCATACAGAAGGCTATGGAACAAACATTTTTGGGCATTTCGCTCCACGATCACATCCCCAATGAAATAATTAGGCAGCAGTCTGGAGTGCGAGATTTTGTTGTTGTTGAAAGCAGACTCAGCAAAATGCGGAGTGGGGGACATGTGGCAACAGATGGACTGCAGCTATATCTGAGTGGTATCCGCGAGAACTGAAATGGCCACGTGGTCGGCCTCCAAAGAGGTGGGATGATTTCCTAACAAGGAGATATGGACAAGCATGGCGAAAGATGGCCAGAGCGAGAGAAGATTAGAAGACGTGTTGTGATCGGCTCAGTCTTAACTGATGAAACACCCTCATAAGGCCTGTGATTGTAAACTATGAAGGCTAAATAGATCAAATTGCCAAACAAAGGAGCAACTATCACAAGAGCATTTCACCTGATGGGCTGGGCTGGTCAACAGGGAAAAAAGCAGTCTGCAGCAAAAGAACAACTTCATATCTAGGCCTTGTAACAAAGGTTTTAGGGAGAGAGAGGGCTTTGAGGGTAGGGCTTTGAGAAAGGGCAATTTTCCTAATGGAAGGAAACAGACTGAGGCTTTGTCTACAGTAGCACTTTTGTTGGCAAAATGATAGTCAGGGGTGTAAAAAAACACGGGCCTAACTGACATAAGTTTCACAGACAAAAGCACCAGTGTGGCCAATGCTATGTCTCCCCCATTGGCACAGAGTGGCTACACAGGAGACCTTACAGCAGCGTAGCTGCAGTGTTACAGCTATGCCACTGTAAGGTCTATAGTGTAGACATAGTCTGAGGAACATATCTGGAAGGAAAATTGAGACCAGAATGGGTCATAAGCACTCTTGGGCTTGCTAGAAGAATGTAAGTTAGGTCTGTTCTGTTCCTGTAACTCAAGAGGGAAGCCTATCTAACTTGGCTTTCAATGAAACATAAAATTAAATAAGTTTAGATAAGCATGTAGACTGTTATTTTAAATTAATTTTTTCTACTCTTTTGTCCCATTTGCTACATAAACCTACGTGTTCTAAAAAGGCTGTTTGGCACTGTCACTGGTCACAAGCTCCCGAAGGTGGCCAGTTGTCCAGTTGGACCTGAATGTTAATAAATCATTGACATAGACATGTTGTTGTATCCAGATGCAGGTCTGGAATTATGAAATTCCACCCTGTTATAATGTGTATAATGAACTGACCATTGGGGGAGTGAGCAGAGTGTCAAAAAAGGAAATGAGTGGCTGTCTAGTTTTGGTTTGTTCGTTGTCGATAACTGCAGGAAGTGGGGATCTACAGACATAGGTGTGTTGCCTGAAAAAAAGACTATTAATACCTACGAAGCTGCTGTATGTGTGTTTACAACACAACATGTGGCAACAAGATGGATATGAACCTCGAAAGAAAGAAAGACGACCTGGGAAATCATCTGTAAGTAAGGCCTGCAAACTCTTACAAATACGTGGGAAATGGCTGCAACCTCTAAGACTATTTCACCATTTAATCTGCAACACCAAACTTGAGAAATGTCTTATTTTTTCACTGCTGATGAAGGTAAGAAGAAAGCTATCATACTCAGCAGTGTAGAGGCCAAGACTTACAGTTTAAATAGAAACCTGTTAACTCCTGAAAAAACTGGAAATAAAACTTTTGATGAGCTAGTAAATCTGTTAAGAAATCATTTCAACTCAACACCCAGTGAAATAATAGAATGATTTAAGTTTAACTCTCAGTCAAGGAAAGCAGTAGGGAAATTCGTGGCAGCACTGAGGCAGCTCTCTCAAGATTTTAATTATGGTGTGAGCCTGACACAAACGTAAGAGACAGATTAGTTTGTGGCATTGATGATGACAAAATGCAAAGGAGATTCTTGTCTGAACTACAGTTAACATTTGAAACAGCTCTAAAATTGGCCCAGGCTATGGGATCTGCAAATAAAACTGAACAGGATTTACAAACACAAACCACAGGAGCCTGGGGAGGTGAAAATAGCACACAGGAAACACAAGGCTACAGGCAGCTGGTATTATTTAACCTGTTAAGTTTTCTGAATGGGCTGCAGCAATAATACCAGTGTTGAAGTCGTGTGACTCCGCATACATATGTGGTGACCATAAGCTGACTGTAAATAGGGTCTCACAATTAGAACAGTAAATAATTCCAGAAATTAAGGATCTGTTCGCAGTGTTGGCAGGGGAGCTTGTTCAAAGTTAGACATAAGCCTTGTCAACCAACAGATTGTTCTGGAAAAAAATTCCAAGCAGTGTGTCACTGTTCATAGTCGCAAAGGACTGTTTAAATATAATCAGTTACCATTCAGTGTGTCCTCAGTCCCTGCTATTTTCCAAAGAACCATGGAGGGATTGATTCAATAAATTCCACAAATGGCAGTAGATCTCAATGTTATACTAATCACTGGTTCCACAGACACAGAACATTTACATCATTTAGCAGAAGTGTTCAACAGGTTATAGGAAGCTGGCCTGATATTGAGAGTAAAGTGCAAGGCTGTTATATTTATCAAGAGACTCAAAAAGCTCCTATCTTGTGACCTGCTCCATCTTTGGGAGTGGGCAGATAAGACTTGGAAGAGTGTGCATATTGTTTATGCTGGACCATGTCTGGGAAAAATGTTTTCAATACTAGTGGATAGACATTCCAAATGGGTAGACATCTATTCAATGAATACATCCAAAGTGAAGTCACTAGAAAAACTAAGGACTAGTGATAGTATCCCTGGTTTACCTGAAAGGCTTGTATCAAATAATAGAAGTTATTTTACTAGCATGGAATTCAAAAGGTTTGTGAAGCAAAACAACATCCAACATGTTATGTTGGCACCTTACCATCCATCATCCAATCATTTAAAGAGGTTATTAAAAATACCTGGATGTATTACAGACATGAAAGCATCTCATTATCTATTTAATCATCAGATAACACTCTAGTCAGCCTAGGGTGACCAGACAGCAAATGTGAAAAAACAGGACCGGGGGGGGGGAAGTAATTAGGAGTCTATATAAGGAAAAGACCCCAAAATCGGGACAATCCCTATAAAATCAGGACATCTGGTCACCCTAAGTCAGCCACAGGCCTGTCCCTCATGGAGATTTTAATGGAAGGAAACTAAGGTTAGACATTATCATCCATACTTAATTGGAAGAATACAACCAAAACAACAGAAGCAAAAGCAGCAACATGACGAACATGCTAAAGAACATAGTTTTACTGTTGGTGAAGCTATTTTAAAACCTTTGGTCCTTGTCCCAACTGGATGCCAGCTATCATTCAAGATATTACAGGACCAGTCTCCTAGATGGCAATTCTGGGAAATAGCAGGATTGTATACTGACATGTCTATCAAGTGAGATAAAGGATTGTGTTAAACATTGGAGATGTTAGAATAGAAGCAATGGAATTGTCACTGGAGAATCCCCATTTAGATTCAGCACCAGTTTCTGGAAGCCTTGAGGGGCAGAAGCCTGACACAAGATCAGCCTCATGGACAGAGTGTTCAAGTTACCATATCACAGCATGACAGGTTTGAACCAAAAGTTGTCCCTGAAAAAGCAGCACTGACAGTGGAATTGCCTTTTGTAGAGGTTGAATTGAGGCATTCTATGTGTGAGAAATGGTCCACCTACATAGTGGAATTATATAGTGTAAATAGTGACTGAGATCATCTATTTATTTATGTGCTTATTATTTGCTATTTGAAATGTATTACTAAGTATTATTGTTGCTTTTGTAAATTGGGTAATAAATATTTAAAATGGGGGGAAATGCTACAATGTGTATAATAATAATAGTTAAACAAGGAAACGTGTGGCGGGCTAGTTTTGGTTTGTTCATTGTTGGCAACTGCAGCAGGTGATGTCCTGCTAACCACTGCAGACACTTTTTTTTTTTGCCTGAATAAAGACACTATGTAGAGAAGTTGCTGTACATATGGTTTACGATACAAAACACACCAAGACAGGTAAGGCCATGAGGCCTAACACCTGAGGGACTTCACTCAGAGATCAGAAAGGAAACAAAAGTGCAAAGAGCTCAGTGTCATATCTGAGAATACCACTTGGGCTTGCTCCAGTAGAAGATGGATTGGAACCCTTCTGAGATAGTTAAATATTATTAAATACATGTCACAGATGGGGAAACTAAGGCAGGGAGAGTGATTTTGCCAAGCAGCTGAGCCAGTGATTGAACCTAGAGGTTCTTGCTCTAATCACTAGACAACACAACTCATTGCTTTGTAAAGATATTAACAATGAGTTAATTGGGAAAGCCATTAGATGCCCAGCAATAGTTCACTAGCAACTTGGACATTAGGGCCTACTTAAAAAGAGAGAGAAGGGATGAATGGCTTCCAGGAGTCTGGAATTACCCTCCACTGTTTTCAAAACCTGTCAGGAATCAACACATTTCCATATGAAATGGAGGGACTGAAGGGACCTTGATTCAATGTCCTTTTTTGAAACAAGGATGTGCTAGTACCTCATTAGTTAAAGGGAAGGTAGACATCCCATAAGCCTCACACATTTTAAAGCTCTCTCTTTAGAAGTAATTAATGCTTATTATGTGGTAATAATACAGCCTGAGCTTCACATATTCGTCATAAAGCAAGACATAAAAAAGTGTACTTTGTTAATCAGCTAAAATCTACTTAATCTAACAGAGGCAAGTGGTGTTTATAATTGGCTGTACTAGTTTATATACAAATACACACACAAACACAGAACAGCACAGTACAGAGTTTATCCATCACAAGAACAGCTGTCAATTTTTTAATCACTACAATCTCAGCTCCATTTATATAAAGTCTCTGTTTTGTCTATGTTGTTTGGAGCCGATGAATTTAATTTACTTGTGATGATTAATTGATTAATCAATGATTTTGTTACTGCAGCCTCTCTCTGGGTTTTTCATTTTTAGTGTATCTCCATGGAATAATCAGAGCACACTAGCAATAATCCATCACTTACTTCAAATTTCAAATGCGTTCATTAGTGATAACAATGAATCGTGCTTTTTAGATTATTTCCTCAGTTCACTGTTCCATTGTTTCCTCATGTCATGTTTCCAGATATGATTATAAGTGTAAATTATAATTGTAGAGTATCATTGAGAAGAATCAAGGGTAATAGAAAATGTAGTTGTAACTTCATTAGATGTCACATGCTAAGCAGTATCTGGACATAGATGTGAGACCAAGGAGATCCCAAGGTTTTGCAGGAAACAGTGATGTTAACTCAGTAAATGTGGCAGGACATACCAACTCAAAGCAGCACCAGACCCTACCATAAAAACAGATACAAAACCTTCAGCCATATCTCCACTACAATGATAATCAATACCCACCACAACACACCTTTCAAGATCCCTGTGTCCCAAATATGCCTGTCACAACATGTGGTGTACTTCATCCAATGCACTAAATACCCCAATAATGACTATATGGGTGAAACAAGACAATTGCTACACTCTCTAATGCACTCACACAGAAAAATGATAAGACAAAAACACCCTATCACTCATTGGTGAACACTTTCCATTAAATAATCAGTCTGTATCTGAACTCAGAGTCCTCATCCTCAAGGGAAACTTGCACAACACCTTAAAAAGATGACCCTGGGAACTTAAGTACCTAACTTTGTTAGGCACTAAAAATCATGGACTTAATAAATCCACTGCATGTATATCCCCTTTGCAGTAATCTATAACCCACTAACTCTCCTTTGTACGTTCAGCACCTTCCATCAGGTATGGAAGGAGCTGAATGATTATGTGCAAGCCCAGTCATGTGTAATATAAGCACACAAGGGAATAGACCTGATAAATTTACCATTACTGAATATCCAGCCAGCAAAGGACAGTTGCTTTATCTGCCCAAAGTACTAATTCTTCAGGATCAATGATAGGAAGGAATAACTGCTTCCTATTATGTGCAATTAAGTAGCATTTGGATCAATAAAGGGCACTAAGTTTTGTTCAAGCCAAGCACATTTTTGCTCAACATGGCTATGGTATGCTGGGAAGGGATCCACTCTCGTCTCTCAGATACTTACAGCAGGTTTAACCAAGGATGGGAGAACCAGTTCAGAGCATAGTAGGACTCTCCTCAGCCATTGCTCAAAAAAGAACCACCACCATCACACTGAAAATAGATTAGCAATTTTATCCTATTACTTTTAATGATTTATGCTTATGTTTCTTGTCCAGCTGGAACTGAAGACAAAAGCCCTTAAAAACTTCTGTAAGGTTGTTCTCAGAGCATTTTGCTTTTGTTCCTGCATGCAACCTGTAAGTGCAGAAGAAGAAATAATGGACTAAAGAGAGTGAGCCAAACTTCTTTGAGACTCCAAGTGTTCGGTTTCAACTCCATTTATGAATGAAAGTTTGGTTCAACTCTTATTTAAACTGAACCAATTCACTCATCCATAGTCATAAGAGTAAGGGCAGACAGCCAGAAATTGTGTGTAATTACTTCAAACTACCAGAGTGTAGAGAGGAGGGGATGGAAAACATAATAATGCGAGGGGACCAATTCAGGAGGTGATGTCCAGATCAACAGACTAGACTCAAACCCTACATTCCCAGAAAATCCGAGGCCCTCCAAAAATATGGAGGTTGAATTGATTGGTCTGTGATTAATTTGCCACTGTAAATTGTTCTCCAGCTGAGAGACAGATTAAGATACATCCTGTCTCTTGAATTCTATTTTTTTAAAAAGCAAGAGAAGACAGGGAAAGTTAGTGGAGCTGATGCCTTTCACTGAATACTCTATATGACTTGGTCCCTATGCCAAAGTGCTATACATCTAATTGTGGAGATGGCATAATGGTTAAGAATAACAAACAACAGAGGCAGATGAGATAAATAAAGATCACAAGTACAGCAGTTGTTCCCAACCTTCTTTCGGTGGATCCTGCTACCCTAGGATTAACAAGCAGATATGCACCCTTTGCACACATTCCCTGGTACAGCTGCTGGAATCTTTCTTTTTTTTTTTCTTGTCCATTTTCACACTCAAGCTTTCTTTTCTGTCGATTATTTTTCCCCATTCCTTGTCATCTTTTCCCTTTCTCCCTGCCCCTTAATTTTTGCTTATTTACACATTTTCTCCTTACTGCTTTCCCCTCTCCTCATTCCCCTTCCCCTCTCTAGTAGTTCTGACCCACTGCCGCTGCTGGGAGATTGTGTGTTGGTGCACCCAAAGCTGAGCTGAGTGGCACAGGAACAGGTTGGAGAAGCTTGGGCTGGTGGACTACTGCTTTATCCTGCTGCACTGTGTATATGATCTGTTCTCATAGTCAGCTATGTTAAGGAACTACAATGGAAACAAGGGGAGAAGAAGACTGAGTTTATTTTCATACACAGCAGCACGTATGTAGTGTGTGTAGGCAATGGATTTGGTGTCCTGCAGTTTTATACAGCCCAGAACTTCCCTGCCTCTGATGTTCTCACCAGGAGTCCCTGCCCCTCCCCCTTCCCACACACACGTTGAAAAACAATGGGTAGTGTAATAAGGTCACATATACAATTGTGATCTGAGTTCATCTTGATGGCTCCATCACATTTATATATATATGTAAAAAGAGGAGAATGAACAGCTGCAATGTTATGTTTACACTGTAAATCACATTGCACTACATGCAATAAAATGGAAGTGAAATGGGGTTGTGGGAAAAGATATTCTACAAAATTGCTAACTGACATAATCTCCCCTATTTGACCTGTTGGCACACTACATTCTGGCATTGCTTTAAATAACAAAGAAATAAACACACACCTTGTTTTAATGTATTATGAAGCCAGAATCTTCAGTAGTTCACAGTAGTCCCTAACAGCCCATCTTTTCTGGAGGCTAAGCATTTGTTTATACCAATATTGCTTCATTTGGAAGGACTATCAACATATAAAGCAAAAGATCTACAACAGGGTACCAGGAGATGCTATGAGCTTAGACCATTCAGGCTGGCAATGTACAGAGTTTCAGCCCAGGAAAATTGGGGGTTCACAAGTGAAATATCTGTCTGCCATTTGTACTGGTGATATTAGTTCTCTGATCTCCCAAATAAATTTTCTGAAGCAAACGATTCAATAAGAAGAGTATCTTGAATGGGCTAATGTTCCTGCCATTTGATGATTGGTGATCATTTACTGATCAAAATACATTTTATTGGCCATCTCACAAATGCCAAAACTGTGAAGTTTCTTCAACAATGCTGAAAACAGTATCACAACTGTGATCATTAGTCACTCTAATATTGGCTTGTGAGTCACTGTCTTCACCTAAGTCATAGGGAAAAAGAAGGCCAAAGCAGTACTTTCCATTAAAATTGTGCTAAGGGACTGCCTTATAGGTTAAGGAGGCCAAACTGAAAAATCATAACAAATATTTACCAGTACTTTGGTTATGAAAATATTTGGAATTGATTAGCTTCAAAAAACATGTTTATGTATGCGTGTGTCCTAGCCATCAGCTGTAGGCTACTCTGGGGAAAGATGCTCTCAATCTGTCTTGCTGATGCTGGTTCACTTTTTTATAAATAGCGAAATAGTCATTGGACCAAAGAAAGAGAGAGCAAAAAAGACTCTATAGCTCATGATTAAGGGAGGTAGGTGATGTGAATTCAAATCCCTCCTGTGAATCCTGATAATGTATAAGATCTTGCTGGTAAAAAATATATTAAATTAAGAATTGCAGGGATTTGGCTTCCACCATATCTGAACCTATTGGATTTTTTTCTGGGTTCTCCCAACAGTGCCACACAGCTCACAGTATTGGAGCAGATTGCTATGATGTCTAGGAACTAATCCTGTGTTATATGGAAGTCAATAGGAGAGTTTATCACTGACTTCAGGGAAAACCCAAATTACTAACACAACATTGCCTGGCCTTGTTTCCAGTGAAGTTAATCCGATTTTTTTCTCACATTGGTTTCAATGGGAGCAGAACTGTGCTCAGTAAAAGCAGCAAAGAATCCTGTGGCACCTTATAGACTAACAGAAGTTTTGCAGCATGAGCTTTCATGGGTGAATACCCACTTCGTCGGATGCAAGTAGTGGAAATTTCCAGGGGCAGGTATATATATGCAAGCAAGAAGCAAGCTAGAGATAACGAGGTTAGTTCAATCAGGGAGGATGAGGCCCTGTTCTAGCAGTTGAGGTGTGAAAACCAAGGGAGGAGAAACTGGTTTTGTAGTTGGCAAGCCATTCACAGTCTTTGTTTAATCCTGAGCTGATGGTGTCAAATTTGCAGATGAACTGAAGCTCAGCAGTTTCTCTCTGAAGTCTGGTCCTGAAGTTTTTTTGCTGCAGGATGGCCACCTTAAGAAACTTTTTGTGTCTCAGTTTCAACATCTGTACCATTGGGATAATCATACTGTATATATTCGTTCATTAGCCCATTTGTTTATAAGCTGACTCCCCAAAATGGATAGGTAAAAATAGCAAAAACTGTATCACCCTTTCATAAGCCGACCCTAGATTTCAAGGGTTGGAAAACTTTGGCTCCTGGTCCATCAGGGTAAGCCGCTGGTGAGTCAAGATGTTTTGTTTACTTGGAGCATCTGCAGGCCTGGAGCCGCTCGGCTCCCTGTGGCTGCAGTTCGCCTGCAGACACTCCAGGTAAACAAAACGACAATGTATTAGATATTCAATTCAATGATTCAATAGAGTTTAAAGTCATCACATTTTGGTGTAGACCCGTTTATAGGCTGACCCCCGCTCTTTGATGAGTCACTTTTTTACCAAAAATATTCGGCTTATGAATGAGTATATATGGTATATATCCTGCAGGGGAGTTGTGAGAATTACTAAAGTAATCTTAGTAAAGTGTTGTGGGATCCTTTAGTGAAAGATACCAATGTGA